>NW_026063265.1:0-300000 GCF_024362695.1 Pectinophora gossypiella | reverse complement strand
AGTGAAGTATCAAGGCCACTTGGAGACTTATTTTAAAACATGCTTTTCTAGCATGTTTTGCGACGAGACTTGCCGAGCGCCGGGGCGGGCGGCGCGTGACCACAGCGGCCGCGCCGCCCGCCCCCGCGCCTTCCCACTCTAATGTTACTATGAAGAACGATCGCCAACGAATGTCCGCCAACAATATCTAAAATCATGGTATACCCTTGCAGCAAGAAGATTTAATGAAAATTTCCTGCCGAAACTATGAGACACATTACAACTGTCCAATAGATGTTTAGATAAAACAAATTTGTACATTATACACTTATTCTTTCACACTAACAACACTTAAGAGATGTCAAAGTTGTTTGTATCGCGCGGAGGGGGCCGCCGATCGGCGCGGCTCGCTCTCGGCGCGGGCGCCGTGTGTAGGTGGCAGGGGTGCTCCGCAAACTTTCGTTAAAAACTCTTTCTTTATTCATCATCTTTCTACTCGCCATACAAAACTACACCCTGCTGGATTCAATTTGTATGGACAGTTGAAAAACTATTGAGAAGTCAAAAAAAAGTTTCAGGTAAAGTTCTTGTTTGAATAATTAGGGATCTCATCGAGAGTGGTGTAGTAGTTTGGAAGCCACCTGCACACGGTGGGGGAGCACGTTACACGACATAGATGTCTTACGAAGTACATGTGAAGTTTCTATCGTTATTAGCATGACTTTATCTGATCCATTGCTATACATAGTTATATAGATAATCTAATTAAATTGAAATGTATTCTAGCTACGAGCAGGTAGGTTAGCAGACGCTCGAAAGATGTACATTCTATGCTTGGCGATTTTAGTGCATCTAAATCTAAGATGGGCTCGCCGAAGTTGTGTTCTCAGAAAGTTTAGGTATTAAACATAAAGATGTATTAAGACTTTCTTGTACATTCTGGTGGAGGAGTATAAAGTAAGGTTTGGACTTCCTTAAGGTAGTGTTGTTCGATACTCTATCCGTAATTGAAATTAGGCGTCCTGATAGATCAGTCGAAAGAGATGATCAGTTTCATCTTTACATATAATACCTATTTATGAAACATATTATTAGAAGATTACCTGCTAAATGATTGTATGATTTCGACGATAATAGTAGACTATGTATGTTGAAAATGGGAGCTCTTACATTATTAAATTTTTATGATGTTCTATTATAACAGCTTACGATAGCACATCAAGACATCGATATTATGTCTCGCGACCTCACTAGTAATACAATCTAGTGCGGTCAAGAGATTCGAAAACTATTATTACACTAGCTGGTACCCGCGACTTCGTCTGCGTACTTTTAATTTGAATATTAAGGATTATATAAAAGGAACGGTATAGCATGTGATTAAAAGAGAGTAAGTAGGTATATTTAAAAAAAAATAAAAAATATCTGTTTACAGTCGTTATAAAGTACCTATGTATTCCATTGAGTGGCAGAAATTACCTAGGAATATTTATCGGTCCCTTATGTCCAAAACACTTACAGGGGTCAGCGTCACGTTGTGTACAAAAATATTTTAAAATGACCTAATTTAAAACTTTTTTGTACACAACGTTTGCTATTTTGTTATTATTTGTTAAAATGTAGAAATTGTTTGGACTCGACACTCGCGAGCAGGCCACGTATACACCACGTGCGCTCCCCCACCACAAGACAGCGCCGTTGACTGCCGCCACACTTCGGCGAATGTGCGCGACGACGAACGACGACCGACGGCAGTGGCGGCGATGCAGAGTATTCGTTAAAAGGAACTTTATCTACAAAAGCCAATTTTTTTTAACTTGATACACCCAAAACTACTAAATATCATGTTCCTAAGTTCAGTGGTTAATATTTTGTATACAAAAAGTTTGGCTTCGTAGTTCCCGTTCCGAATCCGTTCCGTTCCGTTCGAATTTCGGAAAATCCGTTTGTTGAAAAACTCTGCACATCCTAAGAGACCTACGTACCAAGTTTCATGGTTTTATCTTCAAAAATGACGAATACCCATACAAACATTCAACCCGTATTTCACCCCCATACTGGTAAAAATTTCAAAATGCTTGAACAAACGATTTTTTGTTTGTTATTTAGTGCCTAAACACAAAATTTAATATTTTTATCTTGAAAAATGACGAACCTCATAAAAAATTTCAACACCTATTTCATCCCCTCAAAGATCGAATTTTCAAAAACGCTTTAACAAATTGTTTTTTTATTTCTTATCAAGTTCCTAAATATAAAGTTTCGTGGTTTTATCCCCAAAAATGACGAACTCCCATACAAACTTTCAACCCTCATTTCACCCCCTCACTGGTCGAAATTTCAGCAACGCTAGAACAAATGTTTAATTATTTTTTATCAAGTGCTTAAATATAAAGTTTCATGGATTTATATTTTAAAATTAAAATATCCCATACAAACTTTCAACCCCTATTTCAATCTCTTCGTCCCTTCTTTTCGCAATAAAAGGTATCCTATTTTCTTTCTCAGGGTCTAAAGATTGTCTGTGCCAAATTTAATCAAAATCGGTTGAGTGGTTTAAGCGGGAAAGCGTAACAGACAGACAGAGTTACTTTCGCATTTATAATATTAGTAAGGATTATTTTCCCTCGTTAAATAGTAAACAAACTAAGTGTAGGTGTTATAATTTCGTTGACGAACTGATTACCTATCCGTTTCTTTGTCTAAAATGAGTATTACCTTATTACTATGATTGATTACTGGGCTTAAAGTTCGTATAAATGTCTATCGAATTACCTCCTCAAGTTTAAAGCGTAGCTAGTCATGTAGTACTATATTAATTATGTGGTGTAAGTAATTAGATTTTATCTGTATGTAATGTAACAGTCAGTTGAATAAAAAAACTTATACAAATCAGATCAATTAATTGGCGTAATGTGATTCTAGAAAGAGTTTTAATGTTAATAGATAGCTAGCTATAGCTATGTGTAGGTTCCTGTAGGAATGAGACATAACTGTTTAATAAAGACAGTTGCATCAAAATTTTATCATAAATTCCCTAAATTATGGCGCCTACCTACCCTCTAAGTTAGAAAAGTGATCAAGTACTAACTTGAGGTCACTCAGTTTAAAAAAAAACATCGAAATCATTCCAGTAGCTATGGCGTCATGCGCTTCTTGACACGATCACGAAATCTAGATTTCCGCGGGAATGAGGTATTTTCCCGCCATAAAAAGTAGCCTGTGTCCGTGCCTAAGATCCTATCTTTAAATTAACCAAGTCTTATAAAATTCCGTTCAGACGTTAAGGCGTGAATGAGGCAAACTTTTAAAACAAACAATTAAAAATCACTAACCTAGTTTTCTGTCTACTGCCTACGCCTTAAGTACGATAGCATAAATATTAATAGGCCATATCCTTTTCTAGATTACTATCTATCAGCTAACTAAATTTCATCAAAATCCGTTGAGCCGTTTAGGCATGATAGACAAAACTCCCAGCAAAAACCATAAAAAAATCACTAACTCAATTCAGTTTTCTGCCTACTTCCTACCCCCTAAGTACGATGACGTGATCAATTTGATCGTACAACCGTTTTTAGATAACCAACTATTACCTTACTAAATTTCATTAAAATCCGTTCAGCCGTTTAGACGTGAAAGAGCAAAAGTCCCAACAAAAACGACTACAAATCACTAAATCAATTTAGTTATCTGCCAACTGCCTACCCCCTAAGAACGATGGCGTGATTATTTATAGCCTATGACCATTTCTAGGTTATCATCTATCACCATACCAAATTTCATCAAAATCCGTTGAGCCGTTTAGGCGTGAAAGAGTAACAGACAGACAGACAGACAGACAGACAGAGTTACTTTCGCATTTATAATATTAGTATGGATGGGTAGACGGGTTTTAACTTTTAGTACAGAAATTTCTCAAAACGCCTACTGTATTTTGAGATTTTTTACTTGATTAGACGACGTTTTATTGCAATACAATTTTAAAACGGAACAGAACATCTCTGAAAAATATTACAGGAGATCATTAAAGTTGATTGTCTAATACACGAGTAATATCGGTCGAGCCCTAAACGATCTAATTTAGCCTAACATTTGGAACAATCACTACTGGCTAATGATACATCTATATTACATTTGGCGATCACTAAGTCTACTCGTATGTGAATCGCTGCACGAACAGTGAACAATGAAACGCGGCGCGCGCCCGCCGCGCCCGCCAGCCGCCCGCCGGTCAATCGCAGCGGTGCGCGCGCGCGCCTCTACAAAAAGCAACAACACACAGTTACTAAATCGCTAGTAGAGAAATTGACATCCACTTGACGATAAAAGAAAGATACATCTATGTTTAATTTATGGTTATATCTAAGACTAATTCATAAATTTTGTCTTACACGTATGTTGTTGAATAAGATTAGGTATACCGAACAGTCTTTTGAATCGGGCCAAATATTTTTAATTTTGATTTCCCTATGTTCACAGATGGATCTAAGTTGTAAAGTTAGTTTAAGCTTACATGTAATGTTCGACATTCTATTATACTTATGAGTAGATAATAATGAAACACCAAGCGACAGTGGTAGAGACATGTAGCATGACTACTTACACGTTACGTGTCCCTCGCTAATTAACAAAAAAACTTAAAAATAACTAAAAGTACTCTTTCATAATAATACAAAATTCATAATTAATCAACAAGCATATTGCACAGCGATACCCCACATTAAATTATAATATAATAATTAGTTAAATAATGTTTCATGCGATGAAATGAATAAATTTAAATTAAAAAGGTAAATTAGTCGCCGGCTCGGAATCACCGGATCATTCACCGTGCAACCGCACAACCGCGCGGCTGTCGTGTGTTCATGGCTGCGCATATGCAGCGCTTAGAAGTAGCCGACGGAGTTGCGGTTGGGCACGAAATAAGGATAGGCGGGCAGCGGCGACGGCGGGACGCCCACTGGCGTGTGCGACTGCGCTGCGCCCGCGGCCTCGCTTCAGATGTTTTCAGCCCGCGCTTCCACTGGAGGAGGCTCCATCTTCACCGGCACTGGGGTCGACATTAGATCTTTGCCATTTTTGGCGATCGATACCGGGGTCTTGGGAGGGCCCATGTCTGACAGCTCAGCTACGTCTCTCTCGCTGTAGCGGCTATCCGGGCGGGGTGATGCGAATGGGCGGAAGGGGTCGGTGGGCTTTGGTGGCTCTAGCGCGTGTCCGGGTGGCGGTGGCGAGCAGAGCGGCGACTCGAGCCCGGCGGAGAGCGGCGAGGGGAGCCGCGGCGACTGCAGTGGCAGCGGGGGCAGGCCCAGGTGCGCCGGGTGGTCGGGCGGCCGCTGTGCAGCCACTACCATATTGCACATCTGCCGGCGCAAACCGTGTGCCACGGCGGCCACGGCGGCGGCAGCGGCCGCGTTCGGGGAGACGCCGCCTTCGCGCCCATTTCCACAGGCATTCCCGTAGGCATTTTGTACGCCCATGCCATCCTGAAACACGCAACGCCGGGAAATTACAATCTGTCTGCAATTTACCAGGTAAGGGGTTAAAATTGCAAATACTGTTAAAAACTAAGGTTGCGCATTCACTAGGTGCAACTGTCTTCCCTTAGCACTATCAGGTTAAGAATAGGTAACGTTATATGACAGTCACACCGAATGAAAGCGACGGTTCGTATTTGTCACTGTTACAAGTCGTAGTCAATCTGAATTGTTGCGATCCTAAACTTCACTGTAAGTGAGTGGTCATTAGGTCCATAAGTGTAACGCGTCGAAATCGCACAGCAATTACAATAGGTAATATAATTCGCAAAAGCATTTTCGCAATAGCAGTGGTAAATAAAAAAGTTATTAAACGGGGTTGGGGAATAGTCGAGCGGAGAGGATGCGAGGTGAGCGCCAAAGGGGACCATCATGCATTATTTGAGGGAGGTTTTGATTAGAATTTCAATTTCGCGATACTGACCGTAATGGCGGGGTAGACGGGGAGCACCTCCTCTTTGATGTGGTGCGTGGTGTGCGGCGCGTGCGTGTCGCGGAAGACGACGGCGCGGATGACGCCGCGGATGTGCTCATCAGGCCACACGCCCAGCAGGATGCGCTGCGGCCGCCCGCGACCCTTCGGCCTCAAATCTGTGAATCCATCCAATAGTCAAACGTGAACAGATAAAGCTCCACCATTACAAAGCTAAATCTGAACCCTCCAGATATGAACTCCTAAACACTACAATTCATAACAAAGAACGTTTATAACCGTAACTTAAAAACAAAAATAATATCAGATATGACCAGTAACAACCAAACCATAAATAGGCAGAAAACAATCAAACGATCAAACGCCATATGGGTTCTTTGACTTAAATGGATTTGACATACATTAAAAAAAAAGATAATTAATGAAAAAGCACCAACAGGTGTCCAATTGTTCATTGCACCACTTAATAAGGTAGGATAGAGTTAAACTAACTTTTTGTTTTCATATTAGCGGTACAAACGTTGTATCTGTTTAAGTAAATATATAATTATAATGGATTATAAATAACAAAACAAATTAATAGTTTGGATTCAATAATATGAAAAATAACATCAAGCGTTTGGTTTTCCAGGCATCATTATTATTGCAGGTTATCTAGAAACTCATATCCGGACGGTTAGGATGTCAATATTGTCGATAATAATGGGATATTTTCTTCGCATCGTGGACCTGCGATTGTGTCGGTATATACTACTCTTTGACATTACAAATATAGCAACATAATTGAATTGGTACCAGAAACAGAAACATCACAACTTCTTTTCTTACTTTATATAACTAATCATAGAGTATGAAGAGAAATAGCGATACAATGTCGAAATCGGTTGCATCGTAGATCCAGGATACACAAACGAAACACACCTGAAAAAATCTTTAGTCGACAATTCGCTCAGCAAAGTTTCACAATGCGCACATAACAATGTACATTCGCATATCAACGTTTTAAATGTAACTTAATTTTAACTATACATCCATAACGGCATTTCACAAAAGCATTGTTTACAGTTCTCTGAAATTTCATCAATGTAATAGCGTCTGTCAGACATATTTAATTTAAATTCGATCGCATTTAAGTTCATCGTATTTATGAATCGGAATTCCACTATTTTGTAGGAAAATATTGTTGAACTTATAGTTATCTTCGATTTCAGTCCATTATTCTGATAATTTTATTTATTACTAGCTTTTGCCCGCGACTTCGTCCGCGTGGCGTGTTATATAAGAGAGAGATCTTTGTGTGTGTGGGAGTGCATACTTATGCAGTTTAGATTTTTTCATACAATTTTTTTCCTAATAACTCCCATTTTTCAAAATATTACAGCCAAAAATAAACTTTATATTTACTAAGGTATGCATGCATGCTAGATTGAATTAATTGATTGAATTGATTTTTTTTTTAATTGATTGTTCATTGAGTTTTAATTTTAATACACACTTCCTCTCTTCCCTTCAACTATGCTGTGCCCTACAGGGTCCATGTTTTAGTTCCTATGCCTATGTAACACCCCATTGTACTACATGGAATGCAATAAATAATTTAATTGAATTGAAAACATCTATCTTACGCGGTTTCGATTTTTTCATACAAATGTTTTTTTCCCGTTAACTCCCGTTTCCGTGGGAATTTTGCAATAACCTGTTGCAACTAAGCTTTAAGTTAACTAAGGTACCTGCATGCCAAATTTCAAGCGTCTAACTTAAGCGGTTTAGATTTTTCATACAAAAGGATTTTCCCGCTAATTTCCGTTCCCGTGGGAATTCCGGGAATTCCTTTCTTAGTGTACCTCTACGGTACCTAAGCTATGTCCCTTCCAAATTTCAAATGCCTACGTTTAGCCGTTCAGGCTGTGCGTTGATATGTCAGTCACTGAGTCAGTCAGTTTCTCCTTTTATTTAGATTTGATTTTTTTCATACAAATGTTTTTTCCCGCTAACTACCGTTCCCGTGGGAATTTTGTAATATCCTGTTGCAACTAAGCTTTAAGTTTACTAAAGTACCTGCATGCCAAATTTCAAACGTCTAACTTGAGTGGTTTAGATTTTTCATACAAAAGGATTTTCCCGCTAATTCCCGTTCCCATGAGAATTTCGGGAATTCCTTTCTTAGTGCACCTCTACGGTATCTAAGGTACCTGCGAGCCAAATTTCAAACATGTAACTTGAATGGTTTAGATTTTTCATACAAAAGGATTTTCCCGTTAATTCCCGTTCCCGTGGGAATTTCGGGAATGCCTTTCTTAGTGCACCTCCACGGTACCTAAGGTACCTGCATGACAAATTTCAAACGTCTAACTTGAGTGGCTTAGATTTTTCATACAAAAGGATTTTCCCGCTAATTCCCGTTCTCGTGGGAATTTCGGGAATTCCTGTCTTAATGCACCTCCTCGGTACCTAAGGTACCTGCATGACAAATTTCAAACGTCTAACTTGAGTGGTTTACATTTTTCATACAAAAGTATTTTCCCGCTAATTCCCGTTCCCGTGGGAATTTCGGGAATTCCTTTCTTAGTGTACCTCTACGGTATCTAAGGTACCTGCATGCCAAATTTCAAACGTCTAACTTGAGTGGTTTAGATTTTTCATACAAAAGGATTTCCCTTCACTACTCTGCTCCTATTGATTGTAGCGTGATGAAAAGTATACTATAACCTGTCCAAGAGTGTGAAGAATAATTGTACCAAGTTTCATTAAAATCCGTCCAGTAGTTTTTGTTTCTATAAGGAACATACAGACAGACAGACAGACAGACAGACAGACAGACAAAAATTTTACTGATTGCATTTTTGGCATCAGTATCGACCACTTATCATCCCCTGATAGTTATTTTGAAAAAATATTTAATGTACAGAATTGACCTCTCTACAGATTTATTATAAGTATAGATTAAAGTGCACTTTGTTGGCTGCCATCTTGGCTTTTTCATCTTGCTGAATTATGTCATTTTGATCTTCACCAATCTCACTCCTATTTCTTGTACTCTTCTGATAGTTTATCTTTAGTTTAATCTTGCGATTCAAAATATTTTATTTAGTAACGCAGAGTAATATATTTTTTCCAGAAAAATGTAAACTAATGCGGATGTAGCATTCGGTGGTGACTGAAAGTGGTACTATTCTACAAAGTTAGGCTTAAACTTTATCGATGTTTAGGGAAGAAGATTTATGTTGCGTGTTTTAAGTCACCACAGAACAGGGCGGTATGTACTCAAATGTAACGTACCTGCGCCGCCGTCCGCGCTGGGACCCAGCATGTTGTGGACGCGGTTGGCGTACAGCACAAACGTCGGGTACGGGATATCTTATTTTCTGGCCGCCTGGGAGAGTGACAAGCCTTCCTTCAGCACGGAGAAGATTGCTTCGGCCATGGTCTCTGGTCGCCAGGACTTGAGGGGCCCGCGCTCCCGGAACCGCAGGTTGTGCACCAGACCTTGGTTGGTGTTCCAGCACTTCTGCCACATGGACTGAAGCTGGTATTGGTAGCTGTCTGCTGGAAAAAGAAAGGACACGTGTTAATTTTATTGCTTGATACAGTGCGATACCCGAAATATATTTTTGGATTCGCTTGTTCGGATTCTGGATTAAATTGGACAAATAACTTTCTAAAACACATTGATGCTAATTCCTGTAAATACCATCTAATTTTATTTTAAGTTATATCTGTCATTTTCTTATCCGCCGAAAAGGAAAGGGACGGGTAATCGACAAGCATAAAATTTATGGAACACACGTCAATTTTAAGCACAAATCTAAACCAATCGTCTAAAAATTTTACATCAGTCAATAACCCGACACAGTTAAGTAGACAGCACGTCAAACGGATTGCATACCGCAATGACGTACCTTTTTGATTCGCCCGGGTTATTCATTCATTTACTCATACTTCCTAAAATAAAGAGCTGTGAATCATCCGTCCCTTTCCTTTTCGACGGATATGAAAATGACGGATATAACTTAAAATAAAATTAGGCGGTGTCTGCAGGAATCGGAGCCATTGTCAAGTTAAATAATATAGTAAAATTCCACTATGACTTTGGTAGACCGTTTTAATCAACTGAAAGGTGATTCCACGCAGCTCCTAGAAAATATTATTTTTTATCGTATTGTATTTGATGATGCATGCAATTGAATAATTTGGCGTTTGATTATGCTATAATGGTATCTACCGTATGTCATAAAATGTACTTTGTCTGTGGGGTCAAAATGTGGGTATTTTTAAATGTCCCATTGACTGCGATGTTAAGCATTTAGTTTAGAGGAGTTTTAACAAATTTTGTTATGCCAGGTCCATCGGGCAATACTATCTAGAACATTATATTTAGTTCATCCCCACCCACAAAATCCTAAGATGTTAAGCTGTTGTGAATGAAAGCATAAATCAAATATGATTCTCTGTTCGTAGGCTCTGATAAAAGGGCGTCTAAGGGCCTTCTATACCACTACTTTGGCTTTTAGTTGTTTAAATAAACACAACCTTTGTAAGGCAATCCGAGTACATTCATATAAGATAAGTGGTACCTACGCATCTTAACCTCTTCTCACAAACTTCGCAGGTTGAGGAAGATGATTTTTCATTAGATAAGCAAAGCTCTTTAAAATAATGTGACCGGCTCAACCTTTTGGGGGTAGAAATCGCTTAGGTTGAAGTCACTCGCGTGTAGGGTGACCCCTGGGTGGTGCTAATAGGTACATATTAAGGGTAGTATAGTTTCGACAATTAAGTGAAGACACTCGTGTTCCAGCATGATGTCTGAAGAAGCTGCTAGGGGAGAGAGGTCCGGGCAGCCATACTATGCATGTGTGCCGATCACAATGCCCTGGTTTACGCACTGCTGGGCCGATTGCATAGTGCCTCGCCCCACTGCTTTCTCCCTGCCTATTCACTCTTCCTCAAAACTAGTGAATAGTCAGTTATTAGGTAAGCGTACATCACTTTAAGCCACAACTTACCATTAGGTGAGATTGTGATCAAACACAAAATATTTTTTATTAATAAACAATTTTGACAAATGAAATGAACACATGCAAAAAATCAACAAAGATACCTAAATACTGACCTGCCGGAAAAACCTGCATATAAAAAGGAAGAATATTCATTATTACAGTCATTAGTAAAACAAATACCTATTATCGGGTGTTTTTATTTATAATTACTAATTACAAAGTATCCCAGTCTTACAGAGTAGTAATTTACATTATCATACGATTATAATAGTTGCTAAAATTTACTGCTTTCTCTCAAGAACTCTGTCATAGTAGAGATACAACTTGTAAAGTACCTACGTATTATCTTTTGAGCAAATTTAGTACGGGTATTTACTGGGACAAAGTTCTCAAAGAATGGTTCATTATTCACTTCTCTTAACTGGATTATTTACTACCATTTTACTTAATACTAATTGCTAAAATTTAACATAACAACATCATGCCTATATGCCCTTTTACCCTTAAACATAGCCGGCGAGGAGTGACTATACACATCTACCTACTCCTTTAGGGATACAATCGTGAATCGTGATGCTATGTCATATTATGTTCTTTACATTGATTTGTATTTAATATTCAAAATGAATAGAAAATGGCATATGAATGTACTTATTTTCATGTACGTATATAATTAATTCATGGATCTTTAATTATACTTATGTAAGTACAGATTGATTTACGCAGCAATCAATGTTATGTTTCGTACTTATTTATAAATACATGAACTCACGATCATGATCACCATTAGAAAGGCTGGACTACACTCCCCGAAAGATAATTTGCAGCCATAAATGAATCTCTATTAACGCAGGTGTATTACTTAACGATAAAACTTTGATTTTTTTGACTTTTTTTTTTTTTGTTTCTTGTGTCTGTTTCATTGTGTACAAATAAATAAATAAATAAATGAATCATTTTAGTTGCAGAAGTGAAAAGTGACAAAAAGTGTCAGAAAATAAATTGTACATTCGTGATCAGCGGCCGTAATAGCGCGCGGATTGTGCTCTACTTTCGAGAGAAATTACTTTGTGTACAAATAAAACTGTTAATTAATGTGTTTACAATGTTGATAGCCGTCTGCGCACGCTACAAGTAAATGAGATGCATAACTGTGCGCTATACTGTGAGCCTGCAGTTCTCGACACATCCCTCTGTCAAGGATATATTCATTTCAATGAGTGATATTTTTAATATAAGTTAAGTAAAACTAAAGAATGCTGCATTAAATTCGGCAGATTTGTATTAATCATTTTAATGTTGCCCGTAAGATCCTACCGCTGGGCACAACCTCTCATTCATAGCGGTGTTGTGCAAATCAGGCTTTGGTGTTAAACATGTACGAATGAGCAATGAGTGGGCGCTGTAAGAACACCTCGGAAAACTTGAATGTTTATATTTCTAGTTCGTACGTGGCTCGTCGGTAGGATTCTATGTTAAAAGCGCCGATTAATAAGAAGGCAAGTGCTCAAGTGCTTAAAAAGATGATACAAGGGGGTCTAAAACGGCCACGTTGCAGCAATTCATCCAAGAAAGCAATATTGCTATGTGACATTTTGTTTGCATTGCGCACTTACTTTTATATGCGCAAATGTCAAATTGCAACATTGCTTTCTTAGATGAATTGCTTCGATGTGGCCATTTTAACCCCCAAGGAATGCCTCGAGAATAGACAAGCATTACATGAACGCACAAACATGGCAGATTTTGATTAGGTGCCATCCCGAATGGACTTATGTATAACCTTTTGGATCTGTCTACACCGGTAAGGATTACGAGAGTGGATTTATGCATGATGTATGATTTAACACTACATAATTAATAGGATTAATGGTAAGCCCTTATTATAACCTAGACTATATGTCCGAATGAACACTCTACTGTTACGCAATAACCTCCATTCACTTTCTAATATTATCACAAAATGCTGTCATTATGGCACCAGTAAGCACATTTACAAAACTAAGTTTAAGTAGGAACAGAGCAGCTTAGAAACTCGAACACTTGGATTTTTCGAGTCTCTTAAGTAACTGCAAGACTCCAGATATTTTCCGACTTATAAATACATTTATGTTTCACAATGCCAGTCTTATATAATAAAGTCCTTTACTAAGTACAAAACAAAAATATCACATCGTTTTTAGATCTCATTTATTTTATCTATCTTTATACATTATTCAATTGTACTTATCTATACTTATAATAAATCTGTAGAGAGGTCAATTCTGTACATTAAATATTTTTTCAAAATAACTATCAGGGGGTGATAAGTGGTCGATACTGATGCCAAAAATGCAATCAGTTAAATTTTTGTCTGTCTGTCTGTCTGTCTGTCTGTCTGTCTGTCTGTCTGTCTGTCTGTCTGTATGTTCCTTATAGAAACAAAAACTACTGGACGGATTTTAATGAAACTTGGTACAATTATTCTTCACACTCCTGGACAGGTTATAGTATACTTTTCATCACGCTACAATCAATAGGAGCAGAGTAGTGAAGGGAAATCCTTTTGTATGAAAAATCTAAACCACTCAAGTTAGACGTTTGAAATTTGGCAAGCAGGTACCTTAGATACCGTAGAGGTGCACTAAGAAAGGAATTCCCGAAATTCCTACGGGAACGGGAATTAGCGGGAAAATCCTTTTGTATGAAAAATCTAAACCACTCAAGTTAGACGTTTGAAATTTGTCATGCAGGTACCTTAGGTACCGTAGAGGTGCAATAAGAAAGGAATTTCCGAAATTCCCACGAGAACGGGAATTAGCGGGAAAATCCTTTTGTATGGAAAATCTAAACCATTCAAGTTAGATGTTTGAAATTTGTCATGCAGGTACCTTAGATACCGTAGAGGTGTACTAAGAAAGGAATTCCCGAAATTCCCACGGGAACGGGAATTAGCGGGAAAATCCTTTTGTATGAAAAATCTAAACCACTCAAGTTAGACGTTTGAAATTTGGCATGCAGGTACCTTAGATACCGTAGAGGTGTACTAAGAAAGGAATTTCCGAAATTCTAACGAGAACGGGAATTAGCGGGAAAATCCTTTTGTATGAAAAATCTAAACCACTCAAGTTAGACGTTTGAAATTTGGCATGCAGATACCTTAGATATCGTAGAGGTGTTCTAAGAAAGGAATTCCCGAAAATCCTACGGGAACGGGAATTAGCGGGAAAATCCTTTTGTATGAAAAATCTAAACCACTCAAGTTAGACGTTTGAAATTTGGCATGCAGATACCTTAGATACCGTAGAGGTGTACTAAGAAAGGAATTTCCGAAATTCCTACGGGAACGGGAATTAGCGGGAAAATCCTTTTGTATGAAAAATCTAAACCACTCAAGTTAGACGTTTGAAATTTGTCATGCAGGTACCTTAGGTACCGTAGAGGTGCATTAAGAAAGGAATTCCCGAAATTCCCACGAGAACGGGAATTAGCGGGAAAATCCTTTTGTATGAAAAATCTAAACCACTCAAGTTAGACGTTTGAAATTTGGCATGCAGGTACCTTAGATACCGTAGAGGTGTACTAAGAAAGGAATTTCCGAAATTCTTACGGGAACGGGAATTAGCGGGAAAATCCTTTTGTATGAAAAATCTAAACCACTCAAGTTAGACGTTTGAAATTTGGCATGCAGGTACCTTAGATACCGTAGAGGTGTACTAAGAAAGGAATTTCCGAAATTCTTACGGGAACGGGAATTAGCGGGAAAATCCTTTTGTATGAAAAATCTAAACCACTCAAGCTAGACGTTTGAAATTTGGCATGCAGATACCTTAAGTACCGTAGAGGTGCACTAAGAAAGGAATTCCCGAAATTCCCACGAGAACGGGAATTAGCAAGAAAATCCTTTTGTATGAAAAATCTAAACCATTCAAGTTAGATGTTTGAAATTTGTCATGCAGGTACCTTAGATACCGTAGAGGTGTACTAAGAAAGGAATTCCCGAAAATCCTACGGGAACGGGAATTAGCGGGAAAATCCTTTTGTATGAAAAATCTAAACCACTCAAGTTAGACGTTTGAAATTTGGCATGCAGATACCTTAGATACCGTAGAGGTGTACTAAGAAAGGAATTTCCGAAATTCCTACGGGAACGGGAATTAGCGGGAAAATCCTTTTGTATGAAAAATCTAAACCACTCAAGTTAGACGTTTGAAATTTGTCATGCAGGTACCCTAGGTACCGTAGAGGTGCATTAAGAAAGGAATTCCCGAAATTCCCACGAGAACGGGAATTAGCGGGAAAATCCTTTTGTATGAAAAATCTAAACCACTCAAGTTAGACGTTTGAAATTTGGCATGCAGGTACCTTAGATACCGTAGAGGTGTACTAAGAAAGGAATTCCCGAAATTCCCACGGGAACGGGAATTAGCGGGAAAATCCTTTTGTATGAAAAATCTAAACCACTCAAGTTAGACGTTTGAAATTTGGCATGCAGGTACTTTAGTAAACTTAAAGCTTAGTTGCAACAGGATATTACAAAATTCCCACGGGAACGGTAGTTAGCGGGAAAAAACATTTGTATGAAAAAATCAAATCTAAATAAAAGGAGAAACTGACTGACTCAGTGACTGACATATCAACGCATAGCCTGAACGGCTAAACGTAGGCATTTGAAATTTGGAAGGGACATAGCTTAGGTACCGTAGAGGTGCACTAAGAAAGGAATTCTCGGAATTCCCACGGGAACGGAAATTAGCGGGAAAATCTTTTTGTATGAAAAATCTAAACCGCTTAAGTTAGACGCTTGAAATTTGGCATGCAGGTACCTTAGTTAACTTAAAGCTTAGTTGCAACAGGATATTGCAAAATTCCCACGGAAACGGGAGTTAGTGGGAAAAAAACATTTGTATGAAAAAATCGAAACCGCGTAAGATAGATATTTTCAATTCAATTCAATTAAATTATTTATTGCATTCCATGTAGTACAATGGGGTGTTACATAGGCATAGGAACTAAAACATGGACCCTGTAGGGCACAGCAACGTTGAAGGGAAGAGAGGAAGTGTGTATTAAAATTAAAACTCAATGAACAATCAATTAAAAAAAAACAATTCAATCAATTGATTCAATCTAGCATGCATGCATACCTTAGTAAATATAAAGTTTATTTTTGGCTGTATTTTGAAAAATGGGAGTTATTGGGAAAAAAATTGTATGAAAAAATCTAAACTGCATAAGTTAGATGCTTGAAATTTGATATGCACTCCCACACACACAAAGATCTCTCTCTTATATAACACGCCACGCGGACGAAGTCGCGGGCAAAAGCTAGTATTAAAATAAAAAAATATATTTCTCAAACACATCGCACTTCAATCTATTTATTGGCTGATCATTTATTTCCTAATGTAGCTCTGCAATATTGCAGATTTCTATATTAATATTCTATAATTGATTTTTTTATTCATTCATAATTTATAGATTAGTAATATTAAAAACTAATTATTTAAACACATAATTCTTATAATTCATTACCAAGACATTAATTACATCAAATATTTATGAAGCGAGGCGAGTATATACATGGAGTATACGCACTAGTAACAACAATAAGTGGACGGATTTAAATTTATATTTAGCGTTAACGTGTAGTGTATATACATTAAGCTTAATATGTTCTTAAAAACATTCTTCTTCTCTTGTGTGGGTTGAGAGGTGGATTACCAACATCATTAACCCTGGGGTTACTATTCAGCTGCCAAAGGCCCCTGACGTGACTCATGTGACGACTACTTACTTACATCGGTAAGTACTAACCGGGACCAACGGCTTAACGTGCCTTCCGAAGCACGTATCATCTTACTTTCGGATAATTATGAGATTAAACGAACTTACCTGTAAGTGAAGTTCTATCTCAATTATACGAAGCTCCTTGTTCGAGAGGTTTTAAACAGTGTAGTCTACGTCTTATGCTCCAGCATCGTCACAATTTTCAAAGCTCATATCCAAAGCTAAAAAAAAAAAAGTTAGTTTCCCGCTTCCTGAACGCAGCTGTCAACTAATGTCATTATGTTTAAAGCATGTTTCATGGACAACTCCATCACCTGTGGAAGCTTTAGGGCGGGATATTAAAATTGAAGGGAGGGAGTCCTCTCGAACAAGGAGCTTCGTATAATTGAGATAGAACTTCACTTACAGGTAAGTTCGTTTAATCTCATAATTATACTCGCTCCTTGTTCGAGAGGTTTTAAACAGTGTAGATGTTCAAAGTTTAGTTGGGAATGAAACATTTAAATTGAAGCGAGTACCAATAATATGATTATTAATTAATGAATAAAGTACATTGTTATCACGAAAGCTAATTAAGCTGCCCATGACTTTAATCCCAATAAAGGCAGTGAGAGGCACAGCCGTCGCCTGATAAACTCAGCGCGGCGTTCCACCAAACGTTTTGATATTATCATGTAAAAAACAATAAGAATAATAACTGTTCGCTAAACAAGTTTCACCAGTTCTCAAGAATGGAATCGATATTATGTATGTTATATAATATATGGTTAATTGGTTATACTATACTGTACTAGAATAGATACATAGTTCTAAATAATTAAGTTGAAGTTGAGCAAGTACATTAAATACCTATTTCACATTACTATCAATTTCACAACAAAAGAACTACACAAGAACAAATTTCTGAATGAGCTCAACATCAAGATTGGCTATAAGAGCCTCACAGGGACCTCACCATAGAGCACATTTCCGAAGCTCTTGAACAACAACGATAGTTATAGTCGAAAGGACTGTGAGACTTCATCATATAGTATAACACTCATTTTTCATTGGCATACCAAGGGCTACAATAATTATCAAAGTTACACATTATTTGTTTACATACATAAAAGAAGAAGAAATACATAAAGAAGAACGGGTAATGACGAGGGCACCCAGACACAAGATTGATTGTAACATCCTGTGCTAAGTTGGCAATTGTTGTCGACATTGAGTAGTTAAATGAATCCTAAGACAACATGTCAAATTGATTAGAGAAAATACAAATATAAGTGCAAGTAAGAATTTCGATACATTTATTCAAATGACCTTTTTCATTAAAATATTCAGAACCACTGAACTAAACTTTCCTCTTTATTATAAGATATTGTTAAATGAGGCTGAAAGTATAAAGAGGGGAAGTGCATTTACATTATGTACTTGTGTGATAATTATCTTCGTAATAATTAAGATTTTGTTTTTATTAAAATAGATTACCTGAGCCCAAGTTATTGTGTATTACCTAATATCGACCGTATGGGCTTGGTAATAATATTTAGTATATTTTTTTATGTGGTAATAATAAATATAACTTGTTGTGGATTTTTTTCCTATTCCTCTATGCAACCTTTCACCCACCAATCAGATGATAGAACAACGTACACACAACACATTAACACACGTAACATTGTTTACGCAGCTATCTCTTTAGTGTAATAATTATTGAATTTGTTTTTAGGACAGTAATAGTGACGTCCTATTATTTACTGGAAAAAATAAATAAATGAATAAAACATATTTTACCCTTAGGTATGCAGTTACATATAAGGATAACATTAATTTATTAATTATCGGTCGTATAGGTATATTATCATCGTTCGTAAAAATCATCTTTTCCTTTAACCTAACTTAACATGATCCTGTTGTTTGCACAGGGATTCACTTCTCGTACCCATCCTGAAGATTTAATATGTCAGGTTATTTAGTGAAGGGACCTGCCTGATTTACGTTACAACACTAACCGAAAAATAAGATAAACATATATTTATCATGAAAATATTATTGTTACTTCTCCACTGCAGTTTGGTTCCGATTGATTAAGTGGAGGGACATTATTGTTGTAATTTTTATATTAATTGTAAACTGTGTTTTGGGCTGATCAGCAACAACATAATAAATCTACAACAACATAATTTAGAGAAAACGCTAATGGTGATGTAAGTTATATGTTACTAATGAACTATTTTTCCTTCCTTTTCACCTATGAGTTAATAATAAAAAGGGCAACTATTCTATCTAACCGAACTAGGTATCAATATTTTACAATTTCGAATGTAATACTTGAAGGTCATTGAAGTTATAATATTATCAGGTAGGTACCCCAATTTATACTGAGATTAGTATTGTTATTCCTGATTAACAAAGACAGGATTTGAATCCCATGTCTTAATGATAATGCTAAAACTTTTAGTGATAAGACATTCGGAATTAATTTTACCAGAATTTTGAAAAATATATTTGCTTGTGCAAATTTTCCCATTATAACTTTATAGGGAATTCTTCCTCCTCATGAGGTACTATTCTTAAACGGCCTTGCTGCCTGGGCCACTGTTGATACTAATGGCTGTGAGACTGCTAATACATCTGGTTGTAGCTCTGCTACTACTGCTGGCTGTAGGGCTGCTGGTACTGCTGGTTATAGCACTGCTGATCATGACTGGTTGCATCACTGCTTTTATTGCTGGCTGTGGGGCGGCCTGCTGATACTGTTCCTTGTGGGCTTTCTGTTCATGCTGTTGGCTGTGGGGCTGCCTGCTGATACTGTTGTCTCTGTTCCACAGATCCTGTTGCTATCTCGTTTACTCACTCTTCGGGCAATGTTATTCATTATTATTTATGTGCTATTTGAATTTTATGATGTTGGTTGAAAGAATTTAATAGCAGTATTCTCTAACCATGTCTTGTGTACAGTTATCTCTTTTGAAAGTAATCTCTGACATTACATACTTTGATTTCTAGCACAGTTGAGGTTGATTAATAGAACAGAGGCTTTTAGGTTTTGAATTGTCGGTTATTTCTTCAGAATTTGTACTCTCATTATTTTATAATAATCAATTTGACATAATAGTCTATTGTTTCTCAGCATTAGTCTAATCTTGAGTTTCAACATGGGTAGGTAAGCCCCGACAATTCAATGGTTTATCTTCGATTCCTCAAGTGACAAACCAAACATGGAAATAAAAGTATAAAAAATAGTTGGTCTATGTTCTAGCTATCTACTAGCGTTTAGCAAAAGGCGATACTTGTAGTGGTAGCTTTATGTTATTTGAGTTGATACCATCAAGTCCATTGTCTATCCTCTAAGTGATAGCTCTAGGTATGGAAATGAGAAATAGGTATATAGCGCTTGCTAATGCCGACCATAATCGTGGTAGCTCTTATATTAATAGGGTTCATACCATAAAGTCCATTGTCTATCCTCTAAGTGATAGCTCTAAGTATGGAAATGAGAAATAGGTATATAGCGCTTGCCAATGCCGACCATAATCGTGGTAGCTCTTATGTTAATATGGTTCATACCATCAAGTCCATTGTCTATCCTCTAAGTGATAGCTCTAAGTATGGAAATGAGAAATAGGTATGTTAGCGCTTGTCAATGGCGACTTTCTTAGTGGTAGCTCTTACATTCATTGTGTTGATACCTTCAAGTCCATTGTCTATCCTCTAAGTGATAGCTCTAGGCATGGAAATGATAAATAGGTATATTAGCGCTTGGCAATGGCGACCTTCCTGGTGGTAGATCTTTTGTTAATTAGGTTGATACCATCAAGTCCATTGTCTATCCTCTAAGTGATAGCTCTAAGTATGGAAATGTGAAATAGGTATGTTAGCGCTTGTCAGTGGCGACCTTCCTAGTGGTAGCTCTTATGTTCATTGCATTGATACCTTCAAGTCTATTGTCTATCCTCTAAGTGATAGCTCTAGGTATGGAAATGACAAATAGGTATATTATCGCTTATCAATGGCGACCTTCCTAATGGTAGCTCTTATGTGCATTGTGCCTTTAAGTCCATTGTCTATCCTCTAAGTGATAGCTCTAGGTATGGAAATGTAAAATAGGTATATTAGAGCTTAGCAATGGCAAACTTCCTAGTGATAGCTTTTATGTACATTAAGTTGGTACCATCAAGTCCCCTGTCCATCCGCTAAATGATAGCTCTAGGTATTAAAATAAGGCATAGGTATATTTGCGCTTTGCAACAGTCTTAGTGGTTGATTTTTATGTTAATAGGGTTGATACATCAAGTCCATTGTCTATCCTCTATTGTGATAGCTCTAAAGGGAAACAAATAGTCTGTCTATTCTCTAGTCAGACAGTTCACTACTAGTGTTTAACTAGGTGACTCTCCAAGTGGTGTTCTCTTGTTGGTTAGGTAGGTACCAATAATCATCACCCATACGTTGGAAGCTTGAATTATAATAAGATTAGAGTAATTTGGAAGAAATTGCTTACTATAATAAGGCTATCTTTTGCCTGTACTCTCTTAACACTCTTTCTGTTTTTATTGTTAGGGTATATTATCATCATCTTATATTGTAAGTATCATTCGGAGAAGATAACATTATTAACACCACTTAACAGAGACTGTGAGAAGGGATTATGTACTGTTATAATATATATAATATCATTTTTAAGTATGGTTATCTTGTAGTAAACCAATTATAATCCTCTAAATGTTTTAAGTGTTATCTTGAATAAGTTATGTATCTTGTCTACCAATGGTGTAGATGACCTCTGTGATATTGAGTACTACTGTGTCATAGGTACTTCTTGATGAACAGGGTAAACATGAAGTGCTTCTGTCATCTAATTATCTGAACTTGTCAAATTATTTCCGAGTTAATTATTTACTTTTCTATGCCATTCTGCGGTTATATTTCACTGGTTCTCTTTGTTTTATAATAAAACTGCTCATTTCATTCGCTGATAGTAAGTTATCAACCGCAACATAAGCCAAGAACACAATTACAAAAAGAAACAAAATTTTTTTTTTTTTTTGACAGATGAAAATAAGAACGCGGCAATCAGGGACTGAAGACAAGGCTTAGGCCTATTTTGATCGTGATTTTCGAATATTAAATTACTAAAGTCAAGACTGTATAGTCCTCAGATCTTTGCCTGCCTTATATAAGGCGAATTTAAACAACATCAACATCGGAATAAAGTATAACTTTTAAATCACTGTTATAACACGAACACGATACAATTTTAATATTATTATTATTTCTGTTAATAAAACTAGTTACTTTTATTAGTAATAAGTACCAACTTAAGTTACTTCTTCGAATGTTAGGATTATAAAATTATAACCTCAAAAAAAAGTAATTTGTTTTCGACAATAAAAGGAATTAAATTGAATTGATCATAATTATATCTTCTCTTGTTTTAGTAGATGGATAATGTTAAGACTTACCAGTATAATCCACGTTTTGTTTTATCAAAAAGAACTTACGCTCGTCGTCATCCACATTTTTTCTTTGGTACTGTTTCTAGCTTTTTTAGAGAAAAAAGCACTTGATTATGTAAGTAACAGATTTTTCGCACTATATCAATCATGTTTTTGTATTAAATATTAGTTTTCAATTAGTTTATTTACGGAGGCGAAGTGACGCGCCGGTGCACAAAAACCGTAATGACATTAGTTGACAGCTGCGTTCAGGAAGCGGGAAACTAACTTTTTTTTTTTTAGCTTTGGATATGAGCTTTGAAAATTGTGACGATGCTGGAGCATAAGACGTAGACTACACTGTTTAAAACTTCTCGAACAAGGAGCGAGTATAATCAGGTGATCAGCCTGTAATGTCCTAACCAAACTAGGGATCACAAAGTAATTTTTGTGATATTTTCCCACTGGGATTCGAACCCGGGACCTCCGGATCGTGAGTCTAACGCTCAACCACTGGACCAAGGAGGCCGTTAAAGCATTAATATTTCCTAAAGGAATACACTCCTAGTTGTATGAAATTGTTACGTGAAAAAGAGAAGAAATGAGGTTGACTATGAAACATTTTGAAAGAATCTCAATGAATTACTTGTTTGCTCCCTTTATGCACTTCATTACGATTACGACACGATGCGATGCATGTATTTTTAAAAGCTCTGAACGAAACAACAGTCTACAAAAATCGCGTTAATATAACAAATCATAATCTACACAGCAGAAGCTAGTATGCAGGTAGATAAATCCGCCTGACCAGTCGCTCGAATCATACAAAACTTTGCACTTATAAGTTAAGGCCTACAGATTACAACCGACATTATGAATGACATTTTAACCGCATTCATTTTGCAGTGAGCCTGCGACACCAGTTGTCTGGCGTCCCCTTCTAGCAGCTAAAAGAGTTATACTTTACAGGCAACTCAATTACTCAGTCATACGCCGCATGCTGCCGTATGTCACACATTTAATCTCTCAACCGAACTTTAAACCAGATCACGTCAAAGCCTAAAGCTAATTACACTAGACTAGCTGTTGTCCACGACTTGTTCTGCGTGAAATCTGTATTGTCCTGATTCGTCCCCCTGAGGGTTACTTTTCCCTTTTTTGGTGCTTTAACGCAAGCACCAATAAAAAATTAGCTTTTTACTTTCAACTTTACAGTTCTTCGCTATAACTATGTGTCACAAAATCGGTATCTACTTTTGTATATATCAATAAAACTTATTTATTATTGAGGTTTTTCTATAATAATTATGTACCTAAAACACATATGAAATACATCTACTTTATGGTAATAATGCAACTTCAGGTATCACTTCCGTCCCTCCTTTCAACGCTATGTGTAATTCCTGTGTAATACGGGGCGAGCCTATTGCCATTAAACGGGCACAAATCTTGGAAACCACGTGATATCAATTATCTACGATAAACTCACAATGTTCGTGGTTTACAGCCCGAGTCGGGATTCGAACCTGTCACACTAAGATGTAAGTTACACGTTCTCCGAACAGGGCTACCTATCACGGATTCCAAGTTATTGTATTGTATACCTTCAATACATTTCCATTTATTACGTGATCTATGTCAAAATCAAGTTGCATTACCACGTTCACTTAATTCGTCCAATTAGCCTGATATTCATGACATGACAGACATAGAGATTAAAACGATAGGCAGAGACTGTTTTATCCGTACCAGTTGAGTTAGCTGTACCTACTTAAATCTATTCTATTCGTCAAACGTCTCCGCAAAGATAGAAGGAACTGAGAAAATATTCAATTACTGAAGTATACACTAAAAATAAAATTGTATTCCAGAACTATTAAGCTCATTTCTTGAAAACAGAAAAGCCTTCGGCATATAATCTAGTAGTTTCCCAAGAATCCTTATTAGATTATTTGACGAAGGCTTTTCTGTTTTCAAGAAATTAGCTTCATAATTCTGAAATACAATTTTAATTTTAGTACTTACTTCAAATTTTTCATCTGGCATTAACTATTTATTTTTATAAACAATCAAGCCCATATGATATGCAGCATACTCCACCACGCTGCTCCATTGCGGGTTGAAGACAAGTTTAAACCATTTAACATGGTTTTTACCATACGACTGTACTTCGTCCAAGTAGTTAATGCCGTCTGAGGGTCTAAAAAAAAAAGTACGTCTGCAATATCTATAGAGGTAGGCACAGCCACTAGTAATCAGATAATTATTATACAACTATATCTGGTATAAAAGTATCCTAAGTATACGATGAACTCTATGATGTTACAGCTTATCTTATCACCCACACGGCTAGGTATACTGGTTTTAATTTATCTAAGCCAGCCAATATTAGGAATTTTAATTCTAAGATTCATCATCAGTCGTGTGTTCCGTTTTCACTTTAGAATTTTTATCTTTAGTTGCGCCTTCGTAATATAGTGATACTATTGAGTGTTTCTTGCAAAATGCCCACCACCACCTGAAGCCGGTTAATCCTATGAAAGCGAACCCAGGGTCGCGGTTCCTTCGTAATTTCTCAACAAATGCCAAAACTTCTGCTAGAGATTTTTTAGTCCTTCTATTGTATGGTGATAGACTAGTTTCACAACAAAAGTCGAGCACGGTCCTCTCCTCACTGGCCGACAGCCCCGCCTCATCTAGGACGGCCATCCGCTTCGATTTCCCCAGTATGTTGTCGTAAAGTGTTCCTTTGGGTATTCCGTAATGTGTGGCGGCTTGAGTGAATCGCATGCGTTGAGTAACGACGGCTTGGATGGCGTTCTGCAGCTGGCTCTGCGTCCACGTTGGCGCCTTCAGTTTGAGGGTATGACCGTGGTAGTCTGATTGACAGATAAAAGCAAAACTTCTCAATAGTAGCCTAGCAGAGTACTCCGCACGATGATGCAATACTATGACAAACGTTACCAGCCGTTTGTCGATCGACACACTGAGAGTAAGTAGCGTGGAACAAGATTTACAGGTTGGATTGAACCATAAAAAAGTGAACAATACAAGAATGCTAATTATGCGATGATATCTTGTACGCTAAGTATTATAATTCCATTCGATTCTACGAAACCATTCATAATAATATTTTAGCCGTATACGTAACGTGGTGCTGCAACCCGTAATGGAGGTCGAACAGAGTTTCCCTGGTGGCGGAATGTTCCCACGCCGCCGCCCCGCCGCCGCCGCGCGGAGCAGCGACAACAACCGACAACTATGTATTACAATACTTATCGTGTCGGAATATGAATAATGTTACGTACTGCATCATTATTGGTGCGGATTACACCGTGACAGACAGCCATGCAGGTTACACAAAAACACACAAACACTTCTAGGTACTCTACTGTGAACTGTGACTTAAGTTAACTGAAAACATAAATAACTATTGCATAACTTAAATGGTCAAAATAATGTGCTTTATTATAATTGTATGTGTCTTTAAAATTCACGAATAGCTTTGTGTAAGAAACTGTTACAAGCTACGGATATGTAACTTCAACTGACCTGCAATAGAGGACGTGGATGCTCCGAGCCATGCGTGGGAGTTTTCTAGCAGCTTTGCCTGTGAACAAAAACACAAACATTATATTGTGTCATATTAAACGAAACTTTACAAACAGACACGTCGGAAACAAAAGTGGGTGTCGTTTTGTAATATTGAAGTTAAAAATTCTGTGGCTGGTACAAAAACCGCAGTACATTTTTTTAAATATGTCGGCTTGTCATTTGGGCTCGACAAAAAGTGAACGTCCCAGGTACCGGCGCCATCTTGCGTCAGACGCTTGCTAGCTGAAAATTATTAAAATTCGTAGAATATCTTTACAAATGCTTTTAATAAACACATTTCATAGAGCGAGCATTTGATTTGTGGATAACTTAAATCTTGTGGTGATGTGAAGTGACTATCACGAGTTAGATGCGGATTAGAAAAATATTTCATAAGTATATTCATAAAATCGTAATGTTCTGTTAAAAGTACGTGTGATGTGGTGGTCGTGTAGATAGTGTAGGTAGGTGCGCTGACGCAACGAGTGGCCGGCTGTAGCCGTCACGCGAGGTGCTCTACTGCCCCAGCGTGGGCACGCTTAATTAGCCTTCTAAATTGAGGCGGTCACATGAAAAAGAGCAATTCTTCAGTTAATTTACATTTCCCATCTAGGAGGAAGTTTACAGTTGCACATTTTATCGATCACTACTGTATTCCACGCGTCGAAGGCACCGGTGCGCGAGTGCGTTTATTTACGTTCGACGCGTAATTATACAGCAAAGAGCGGCATTTCTTTGTGCTTTAACTACAACTAAACTTTATCGAAGTTTTAATTCTGAACGCAGACAAAAGCCGAGCCGTTAAATAGGTGTAATAACTCACAGTCCAATCTACAAATAAAATCTTTTATTAAGTCGAGCGACGCCTGGGCACAGTGCTGTATGTGTTTATGAAACGCGCACGTGCCCTAAGTACCGAAACGTGTGTGTATTGTTTGTTTACTCGAATAAAACACTAAAATCCATTCAATAACAAAGAATTAAAGATCCCGAAATAAAATTTATTGCTCGAGTACGATAAAATAGATTTATGTACGCGGCGCGGCGCGGTCCAGCCACCGACTTGCGATAATATTATTAGGTTCACTCCGTTGCTACATATTATATTACGAGTATTACATACGTCAAAACTTCATATAACCTTGTGTCGAAGCAAATGTCAAGAAAACAACCCTCAACCTCTCCATCAAGTATAAACTTAACAAATGTTCCCCACATACTTAAACTTAATATAAACAAAATCTGGCGAGGAGTGGGTGTATTACTATACACCTCTGCCTACCCCTTCGGGGATACAAGCGCGATGTTCTATTTTGTTAAAAGAAAACTTACTGCAACTTGACACTAATTTCCTCGATTATTATTTTTAAATGTGACTACTGTAATTTCCTTTGCAAATTGTAGGGTTTATTTCAACTGATAATTTTATTCTTTCAGGCTATGCTGTTCGATTCGCCTTTCTTGAACAGCCGTCATTAAAAGCCGTCATTCGTAGTATCTATTCGCGTAACCGTGCATTTCTAATTCAGCATGTAGGTGGGTAATAACCGTAGCAGAAACCACTATTTCCATTTAGCACTTGTAGTCTGTATTTCCCTTTGCAATTTAAACAATACTGACACGTTCCAAAGACCGATGAGACGTAAGCAAATTAAAGATATCTGTCTAGTTAGTGTATTTGGTGCACATCTTGAGGCGGTAGGTATATTGCGACAATTGAATTATTTAAGTGTATTAACTGTCGACTGCGCCGGGTGCTGGAGGGCACGGTGCACGTGTATTTTCCTTACAAAGCATGACAATACCGCACAGTAACTTGATTTAACTATTCGCTGTAATGCGTTTACCTATAAAGAAAATTACTTCCTGGGAAATATTTTCTCTATTGTAGCCGTCTATTATATTAAGAAAACCGTTCAATTAAAGAATATTTATTGCGATTTTATTGTTTTATTTGTGGATATGTGAATAACGGTTCAACTAGCATAGTTTCAAGCACTGCTTATTAAAGTGAAACCATAATACAAATTCCAATTTCGATTAGTCTTGTTTATTGAAACAGTAAATGTATCTCATTGTGTTTAGACGCAAATAAACCTTTTAGTCGTCAGATTATATTGTACGACTGGGACAAAGGTCGCGGATGACCGTGTAGGTAAACGAACCCGCACATTGTGTGTCGCACTCAATTAAAATCAATTACATTCAATAAATTTTATTACTTACGATCCTTCCAGGCCAACCAGCTCTTACAAGACTTTGACAAACAAACACATAATCCATACTAATATTATAAATGCGAAAGTAACTCTGTCTGTCTGTCTGTCTGTCTGTCTGTCTGTTACTCTTTCACGCCTAAACGGCTCAACGGATTTTGATGAAATTTGGTATGGTGATAGATGATAACCTAGAAATGGTCATAGGCTATAAATAATCACGCCATCGTTCTTAGGGGGTAGGCAGTTGGCAGATAACTAAATTGATTTAGTGATTTGTAGTCGTTTTTGTTGGGACTTTTGCTCTTTCACGTCTAAACGGCTGAACAGATTTTAATGAAATTTAGTAAGGTAATAGTTGGTTATCTAAAAACGGTTGTACGATCAAATTGATCACGTCATCGTACTTAGGGGGTAGGAAGTAGGCAGAAAACTGAATTGAGTTAGTGATTTTTTTATGGATTTTGCTGGGAGTTTTGTCTATCATGCCTAAACGGCTCAACGGATTTTGATGAAATTTAGTTAGCTGATAGATAGTAATCTAGAAAAGGATATGGCCTATTAATATTTATGCTATCGTACTTAAGGCGTAGGCAGTAGACAGAAAACTAGGTTAGTGATTTTTAATTGTTTGTTTTAAAAGTTTGCCTCATTCACGCCTTAACGTCTGAACGGAATTTTATAAGACTTGGTTAATTTAAAGATAGGATCTTAGGCACGGACACAGGCTACTTTTTATGGCGGGAAAATACCTCATTCCCGCGGAAATCTAGATTTCGTGATCGTGTCAACAAGCGCATGACGCCATAGCTACTGGAATGATTTCGATGTTTTTTTT
The DNA here is from genome assembly GCF_024362695.1 of Pectinophora gossypiella. Classification (NCBI taxonomy): domain Eukaryota; kingdom Metazoa; phylum Arthropoda; class Insecta; order Lepidoptera; family Gelechiidae; genus Pectinophora; species Pectinophora gossypiella. The sequence goes on along the minus strand of NW_026063265.1, from coordinate 271,205 downwards.
TAAATTGAGTGACCTCAAGTTAGTATTTGATCACTTTTCTAACTTAGAGGGTAGGTAGGCGCCATAATTTAGGGAATTTATGATAAAATTTTGACGCAACTGTCTTTATTAAACAGTTATATCTCATTCCTACAGGAACTTACACATAGCTATAGCTAGCTATCTATTAACATTAAAACTCTTTCTAGAATCACATTACGCCAATTAATTGATCTGATTTGTATAAGTTTCTTTATTCAACTGACTGTTACATTACATACAGATAAAATCTAATTACTTACACCACATAATTAATATAGTACTACATGACTAGCTACGCTTTAAACTTGAGGAGGTAATTCGATAGACATTTATACGAACTTTAAGCCCAGTAATCAATCATAGTAATAAGGTAATACTCATTTTAGACAAAGAAACGGATAGGTAATCAGTTCGTCAACGAAATTATAACACCTACACTTAGTTTGTTTACTATTTAACGAGGGAAAATAATCCTTACTAATATTATAAATGCGAAAGTAACTCTGTCTGTCTGTCTGTCTGTCTGTTACGCTTTCCCGCTTAAACCTCTCAACCGATTTTGATTAAATTTGGCACAGACAATCTTTAGACCCTGAGAAAGAAAATAGGATACCTTTTATTGCGAAAAGAAGGGACGAAGAGATTGAAATAGGGGTTGAAAGTTTGTATGGGATATTTTAATTTTAAAATATAAATCCATGAAACTTTATATTTAAGCACTTGATAAAAAATAATTAAACATTTGTTCTAGCGTTGCTGAAATTTCGACCAGTGAGGGGGTGAAATGAGGGTTGAAAGTTTGTATGGGAGTTCGTCATTTTTGGGGATAAAACCACGAAACTTTATATTTAGGAACTTGATAAGAAATAAAAAAACAATTTGTTAAAGCGTTTTTGAAAATTCGATCTTTGAGGGGATGAAATAGGTGTTGAAATTTTTTATGAGGTTCGTCATTTTTCAAGATAAAAATATTAAATTTTGTGTTTAGGCACTAAATAACAAACAAAAAATCGTTTGTTCAAGCATTTTGAAATTTTTACCAGTATGGGGGTGAAATACGGGTTGAATGTTTGTATGGGTATTCGTCATTTTTGAAGATAAAACCATGAAACTTGGTACGTAGGTCTCTTAGGATGTGCAGAGTTTTTCAACAAACGGATTTTCCGAAATTCGAACGGAACGGAACGGATTCGGAACGGGAACTACGAAGCCAAACTTTTTGTATACAAAATATTAACCACTGAACCTAGGAACATGATATTTAGTAGTTTTGGGTGTATCAAGTTAAAAAAATTTGGCTTTTGTAGATAAAGTTCCTTTTAACGAATACTCTGCATCGCCGCCATTGCCGTCGGTCGTCGTTCGTCGTCGCGCACATTCGCCGAAGTGTGGCGGCAGTCAACGGCGCTGTCTTGTGGTGGGGGAGCGCACGTGGTGTATACGTGGCCTGCTCGCGAGTGTCGAGTCCAAACAATTTCTACATTTTAACAAATAATAACAAAATAGCAAACGTTGTGTACAAAAAAGTTTTAAATTAGGTCATTTTAAAATATTTTTGTACACAACGTGACGCTGACCCCTGTAAGTGTCTTGGACATAAGGGACCGATAAATATTCCTAGGTAATTTCTGCCACTCAATGGAATACATAGGTACTTTATAACGACTGTAAACAGATATTTTTTATTTTTTTTAAATATACCTACTTACTCTCTTTTAATCACATGCTATACCGTTCCTTTTATATAATCCATAATATTCAAATTAAAAGTACGCAGACGAAGTCGCGGGTACCAGCTAGTATATTATAATTCCTTATATTAAGATTTTAAGTTACCCATGATAGAATGTAGAACCACCTTATGCGATGCAAAAAAACAGATAAAACTTAATAATACGTATAATGTACGTACGTCCAGTGCTCTAACCTTTCTCGTACGAAAAACTTAAAGTAAGTACATGATGAATAAAAAAGGATCTCAAAAGCCCTCTTAACAAGAAATTTAGGCTTTCTACACTTTTTTTGCAAGGATTTAGCAGAAAAGGCACAGTAATATTGAATTTATGCGCACAGAGAATTTCTAACAGGGCGTAGTATTGTAGTAGGTTGTTGTTCCGTTCGCGAGGTCGTTCCAAGAGCCGTTATTATATGGGGAGTATCATTTAATAGACGCTTAGTTTATTAATAGGGGGAGGTAGGGGAGGCGCCTGGCGCCATTCTTATGCAAACTATATAAAAAATTCATATTTGTAAATAACAGCGGTCGAGACGGAGCTAACTTCACGATCAATAATTTTAATGACGACAACATTTGACGCAGCGCTAATTGAGATTTTCAATAATGTGTAGATACTTACTTATATTTATTTATTACATTTTGACTGTGGAGATACGCTCAACATGAGTCAATAAGATTGTGTTTATATTTTGAAGCAAAACGGAAATTAAATTGAAGGCAGAGCGGAGCGGAGTGTTAAAGTGCACAGTGGTCCGAATAACTTCCTTGATAGCAAATGAGTGCAATCCCGCGCAGGTTCGGTCATTATTCAGCTTATTCCGTCGGCGGTGGTGCCCTCTAATCGAAACTTTCCTACGCATGAAACGCAATAATAAATTTCCGCATTGGACCGCAATTACCAGGAATATTTGCGTAATAAGTTTGTATCAGCGGGTGCATATTTTAATACGTTAGATACGGCTTATAAATATGAGCTTGTTGATTATTCGTTACGTTCCCCGGTGTTACCTTACCACGTACCTATTGATTTCAAATAATGCAGTGTCAAAGAGTGCGCAGTAAATTTGATTCATATTTAATATGCATCCTGAGTGGTTCTTGGAAGAAATGCTGCTTTAAAGGTTACCTACTAGTTTACATGCACTAAGTAAGGAAACGGTTCAATCACAATTCAGAACACTATGAATTCGTAACTAATGACTTATGTTTAATTTTACATAAGGTAGGTTTATATACATTTCAGAATAACTATCTTACGTAAACATATCGTAGTTTTAGTTACTAGTTCAAAACTGGAAACTAAATCAAAATAAACAATTTCAAAAGTCCATACAAAGACAGCGTTGGTTATCAATTGGAGCAACATATCGTATAAGCGATGCTCGTTAATACAGGGCGATTCATTTGTATTACGTCATAGAGTTGCGAAGAATGGAGGGTGCGGGAGGAACTGAGAGGGCGAAGGATAAAACTAATCACACATCCTCTCCACAGAGGAAAAACACAGTGCCAAGTCACACGAGCCAGCGTTCATCAGTTTTTAAGCGTAATAAATTAATATAGTTTGTAAATACGAATATACAAGTATTACAAGATATTCATTTTTCGATTTATAGATTTTATTTCAATATTACAACCATGCATACACAATTTATACGTATTAGCGCGTGGGACGTAGGATCCGAGGCAGGGCGGGTGGCGCGCGCGCCGCCGCCGCCCATGACCTGTGGCGCGGTATCAGCAGCGCTTCTGCATTATCCATTTCCACATTACTGTCTTTTTGTTCCCCGTTTGATTGTTTAAACGTGCGTCGATGTGGTATCCACTGGTCGTTATTTTTTTCCATGGCGCTTTCACTTGAAATAGCTCCAGTCAATTGTTGGAAAAATGTTGCTCGTATTGTTTCTGAAGAACAATAACCGCCTTCATTTTATATGTTTACAGCATCTGAAGGCTTGATAGGCACTTTGCCTCTCTATTACACATATTTCCCATTGTTCGTCTGTCCGTTGGGCTCGCTTTTGTTCTTAGAACGGTATTTACATATTAGAGCGCGTGTTCCGCTCCATTTTGTTGCTGTTTCTTTTAGGTTTGATTTGTTACGTAATATTGAAATGTCATGGATCGGCGTTGTATCGATTATCAATTTATGTCCAATAATGCATTTTATTCAAAAGGTCTTTTCAAAAGGTTATATATAAGTGATCGGTTGGCCTCACGTCATTCAAAGCCGTTTATTTTTGCTACCTACTTTACTTTGGATTACCTTCTATTCTCTGACCTAACACATTGCTGCTGATTCGGACACACCATCTAATTTTGATTTGTCATTTTCTTATCTACTTAAAAGAAAAGGGACATGTAATCGACAGGCATAAAATTTATGGAACACATGTCAATTTTAGGCAGAAATTTAAAAAGCCCTCCCGTAGTTTTATATTGGCCAATAACTCGACAGAATTAAGTTGACAGCACACCATATCAGCGAGATGGCTCTTTTAATCGCCCGGGTTATTCTTTCATTTTAAAATTAAAAGTGTGTCAGTCATCCGCCCCTTTCGTTTTCGGCGGATAAGAAAATGACGGGTATACTTAAAATAAAATTAGAAGGTGTCTGCAGGAATCGGGGCCATTGTCATAATAAAATATAAAATCGACCATTCCTTCAGATTGTAAAACATCAATACAATATATTCAGGCCTAGACCATACTCGTACATTTATACCATTGTAATTTTACGAAAAAATGTGTAACGTTCGGTATTGTATGTATAAACGCTTCTAAATTATTACTTTGTTTACCAGGGAGATAGGTACATAATTTTCTGCTATTCATATTGTGATAGACCTATGATTTAGAACATACAATATATTATTAAATAATTTGGGTACGGAACGGAACCTTTGTGTTCGGAATAAAACACAAATAAGTGTTTTCGTAGAATAATATACAGTGCATTTTCCCCACAATTAGGTGCGGGCAATGTGTCATTTTGTAAAAGTTTTTTCGGAAGTATATTTTCGTATTTGGATGAAATGGTTTCTAAATTGTAGTATTTCATTATAAGAATAGAAATGGAGTCACAGACAACCTAAGTAGAGTTGTATAACATAGACTCTAAATAATAGGTAGCCAGCAAGTACAACATTTTCTTCGGGGCGTAATTACGTACTTATAACTTCACTAAGGCACCCCCATTGTAGCAAATAATTCAACCGTTTTCATTAACATTCCTTGTACTTACAAACATAAAAGTTTTAATTCTTAGCATTAATTACAGCGAGGTGACAATGTTTAAGTCAAACATTAGGACGCGTGTACTTATGCAAAACGAGTAAGAATTTATTTGACTTCGGCGTAGTTTCGGTGTTGCCGACGACGTAAGCAAGAAAAACATGTTAATTTTACCCCCCGTTTACCCTTCCCCCCACTACGGGCGGGGCCGCGGGGCAAGCGACACACGCTAGTTTAGTCTGTGATAAATAGGTGAAATGCGCCAGTTATTTGTCGATGCAAATTAAGATGAATTAAAAGCTTCTTTCTACTTCTTAGGAGCTCGGTGGCGCAGCGGTTAACGCGCTCGGTCTGCAATTGTTGAAGTAAAGCAACTTTCGCAAAGGCCGGTCATTGGATGGGTGACCACAAAAAAAAAAAGTTTTCATCTCGAGCTGCTCCGTGCTTCGGAAGGCACGGTAAGCCGTTGGTCCCGGCTGCATTAGCAGTCGTTAATAACCATCAATCCGCACTGGGCCCGCGTGATGGTTTAAGGCCCGATCTCCCTACCCATCCATACGGAAGGCCCGTGCCCCAGCAGTGGGGACGTTAATGGGCTGATGATGATGATAAAAAGCTACTTCTAGGCATTAGCTTGATGTTGCTACAGTTTCAGCTGCTGAGACGTCGAATAATTACCACAAATTGAATACTAATTTGTGGGATGCTCGTTGATTGCGAAAGGTTATAGCGTTGGCTTATAGTGAAAACCACGTAAGCGCTTTTTGAAAAATCTCATCCTGATGTTTTTCTTCAATAAACGTCCATTTCTTAATTTCATTTAGGGTAAAAATTGAGACCATATACTTTTACAAACCCTCACAATGGACAAACTATGTTTAATCCATACTAATAATATAAATGCGAAAGTAACTCTGTCTGTCCGTCCGTCCGTCCGTCCGTCCGTCCGTCCGTCCGTCCGTCCGTCCGTCCGTCCGTCCGTCCGTCCGTCCGTCCGTCCGTCCGTCCGTCCGTCCGTCCGTCCGTCCGTCCGTCTGTCTGTCTGTCTGTCTGTCTGTCTGTCTGTCTGTCTGTCTGTCTGTCTGTCTGCCTGTCTGTCTTAAGCTTAGAGATGAGCCAATTTTCCAACGTATCCGAAAAGCGACAGTGTCAGTGATAAAAATGTTTACATGTCAATCTCTCAAATCACTGTCACTGTCGTTTTACGTAGGTACTTAATCGTTTGCAACTTGGCTAAAACCCCTTAAAAGCCAGTTGGTTTGCATAGGAGATAACTCTAGAAAAAACTACATCTAGAATACAAATACTGAAAGGATATTTCGGCATACAAAACATGGAACGTTTTCAGCTGCTTAGCTTCCCGGCCAAGTCGTAAATCAGAAATGGTACTAATATTATTTTTTTTGCCCAAAAGTAAGATGATCTAGGCAGTCGGTTGCGGCTTAATTAAGTATGCAGGTATGTCGTCGTTACATGAGGCATGTCATGGACCTATAGCGGCTCAGTAGTAACCCTGATACCAGGGTTGATGAGTTCAGTCAATTATTGTCTCAACCCACACGAGAGAAGAACTTTAGTAGGATACGGATAGGTACATACGAACCTTCAAGAGAATGTGTCTCATGTTGACTACGACGAGAAGATATCCCATAGTTTCTTGAAATATTTTTGCATTTCTAGTCATTCTTCCACTGGGTTGTACTGGATTGGGTTGCAGTATTAGTGGAATCTGTTAATTGTAACATAATGGTTTAAATACATTGTTTGTAGGTAGGTACATAATAGACGTTAAGCAATAAAAAGGACCCATTACCAAATCACCCTAAAAATTAGACACAGACCTAGATATTTTATCGTTATTTAGGTATTCAATAGAAGGTTAGTACCAATGCGTTAATAATAAAATGTATATCAAACTCAAGCGCACAAATAACAACAAAATCAAGGGTGTTTTTGCAAAAGTTAACTTATATACCTAGGTAGATAATTCACAACCACGCCGAAATACTACAGTTGATCACGTAACAGTTTTTTGTTCAAATATCTTTATTTTATTCATATACCAGGTGCTATGCCAGGTGATAGCGAATGTACAAAAACGGCACACCCCAATTTAAATAGGTAGTTAGTTTATAGATTAAAAGCACCGAATAGGCACATAGGCATGCTTAGTTTACTTTAATAATTAGTACAGAGCAGTGCAATCATCATCACGCATTAACCAAACCAACTTACGTCAAGTAGGTCGTCAGGTAGGTAGGTAGGTAGGATCTGCTTCTGTGTAAACCTTACAAAACAAAATATTTATAATATTAATAGTCTAATAAATAGTAATATACTAAGTAGGTAAGGTAATAGGTACCTAAAATCTAGCTAGTCTATTTATAAGTAAATAACTCACCATCTTCGATTTTGTCCAAGTTGAGCATACGTATAATCCTTGGGTTTTTTACTTCCACACAAAGATATGCACGCTTCGAGTAGACACCATGAACAAATTAAATAGAGAGATAATTATTACATCTATCCAACATTCGTCAATCATGACTTTTTATTCTAACAAAAATCGACCTTATTATTACTACAATGCGATCGTTATTTGTAGGGCCGTATGCTGACTGACGGAATACCGTGGTAAAACTACGATCACAAATAGACAATCAGCTTTCACTCTACAAATAACGATCACAGTGCAATAATAATAAGGTCGTTTTTTATAAACTTCGTCGGCAATAATTTTGTCTATAGGTGATCTTGGTTTTACCGTGGTAAAACCACAATCAGCATACGACCCTACAAATAACGATTACAGTACAGTAATAATAGGGTCGATTTTTGGTTGAATAAAAAGTCGAGATTGACGAAAAATTGGTGGATAGATGTAATACCTCTCTAATATCTTTCTAATACCTCTCTTTGAGTGTGCAGCCCGCCGCCGCTGGCACGGCGTAAGTACAGTAACCAAATAAAACATAGGGATTTACGCTAGTGATAAGTAAGTATATTTACTTAGGACATTAATAAGTAGTCTATATTTGCAGGTAATTAGAATAACACGACAAATGATTCAAATTATTGTCTTTAAAAGAGTTGTATTCATATTTACGAAGAGTATAGTGTAAAATATATCATCGAAAAATGAAGATAAATGAAATAACGTAATAGTAATATCAAACCTTGCTTGGAAAAAACTACGTGATTATATTTACACCAAACCGTTACACTAAAAGATTCGCAGAATAGGCAAGTAGCTGGAGTTACAACAAATAGTAACGCTAAAACATTCGTGGAATAACGAAGTAACTAGACGTACAACCACTGTCGTGTCGTATAATGTCGTGAAACATGTCAGTACGTTTACTTACGATTCGACCATCCTAAAAAACTTTCGTGTAAAATCGAAGTAAGTGTTATTATGACTTTACTATATGGGAAAATACCAAAAAAAAATCACGTATTTATACTTACTTTCTTATTATGGGGGAAAAATATTTTTATCAATGTTGCACAATTTCATTGTTTTTGTAATAATTTCTTCATTTTTACTGATATCTTAATGAAAATTTGTGAGAAGGTGTATTCGTGTACGCTGAATTGAATGGTGCAATAAAAAAAAATGTCGCTAGTCCACTTACTGCGTTTTTCCACGGGGGGTGCGATATCTTGGTTTTTCAATTTGAGAAGACGTTTTTACAGACCAGGTATGCTTTGTAGTCTGTGGAAGTAAAGGATATTCGTACAAATCCCAATTCCTAAATACTAATTGAATTCCACGATCTTTTTCCAAGAGTTTCAATAAATTAATCCTTTCTATATCAGAAACTTTTACATGAGGGACACGCCATACTATTTTATCAATGTGAACATTTTCAACGTATTCACCCGTATTAAGCTTCACTGCGTTGCGATTCGTATTACTTCGCAACAGAATTAGTTCATGTTTACAGTTAATAATTACTTTTTTTATAATCTTCCGCGAAGCCAAGAATATGAGTAAGAGGAATGGAAACTGAAAAACGTCCATTGTTTACATTTTTAGTACCATTAATATCCCAGCCCCATACTTCGCTTTGATTCATCTATACTTATAATAAATCTGTAGAGAGGTCAATTCTGTACATTAAATATTTTTTCAAAATAACTATCAGGGGGTGATAAGTGGTCGATACTGATGCCAAAAATGCAATCAGTTAAATTTTTGTCTGTCTGTCTGTCTGTCTGTCTGTCTGTCTGTATGTTCCTTATAGAAACAAAAACTACTGGACGGATTTTAATGAAACTTGGTACAATTATTCTTCACACTCCTGGACAGGTTATAGTATACTTTTCATCACGCTACAATCAATAGGAGCAGAGTAGTGAAGGGAAATCCTTTTGTATGAAAAATCTAAACCACTCAAGTTAGACGTTTGAAATTTGGCAAGCAGGTACCTTAGATACCGTAGAGGTGCACTAAGAAAGGAATTCCCGAAATTCCTACGGGAACGGGAATTAGCGGGAAAATCCTTTTGTATGAAAAATCTAAACCACTCAAGTTAGACGTTTGAAATTTGTCATGCAGGTACCTTAGGTACCGTAGAGGTGCAATAAGAAAGGAATTTCCGAAATTCCCACGAGAACGGGAATTAGCGGGAAAATCCTTTTGTATGAAAAATCTAAACCATTCAAGTTAGATGTTTGAAATTTGTCATGCAGGTACCTTAGATACCGTAGAGGTGAACTAAGAAAGGAATTCCCGAAATTCCCACGGGAACGGGAATTAGCGGGAAAATCCTTTTGTATGAAAAATCTAAACCACTCAAGTTAGACGTTTGAAATTTGGCAAGCAGGTACCTTAGATACCGTAGAGGTGTACTAAGAAAGGAATTTCCGAAATTCTAACGAGAACGGGAATTAGCGGGAAAATCCTTTTGTATGAAAAATCTAAACCACTCAAGTTAGACGTTTGAAATTTGGCATGCAGATACCTTAAGTACCGTAGAGGTGCACTAAGAAAGGAATTCCCGAAATTCTTACGGGAACGGGAATTAGCGGGAAAATCCTTTTGTATGAAAAATCTAAACCACTCAAGTTAGACGTTTGAAATTTGGCATGCAGATACCTTAGATACCGTGGAGGTGTACTAAGAAAGGAATTTCCGAAATTCTTACGGGAACGGGAATTAGCGGGAAAATCCTTTTGTATGAAAAATCTAAACCACTCAAATTAGACGTTTGAAATTTGTCATGCAGGTACCTTAGGTACCGTAGAGGTGCATTAAGAAAGGAATTCCCGAAATTCCCACGAGAACGGGAATTAGCGGGAAAATCCTTTTGTATGAAAAATCTAAACCACTCAAGTTAGACGTTTGAAATTTGGCATGCAGGTACCTTAGATACCGTAGAGGTGTACTAAGAAAGGAATTTCCGAAATTCTTACGGGAACGGGAATTAGCGGGAAAATCCTTTTGTATGAAAAATCTAAACCACTCAAGTTAGACGTTTGAAATTTGGCATGCAGGTACTTTAGATACCGTAGAGGTGTACTAAGAAAGGAATTTCCGAAATTCTTACGGGAACGGGAATTAGCGGGAAAATCCTTTTGTATGAAAAATCTAAACCACTCAAGTTAGACGTTTGAAATTTGGCATGCAGATACCTTAAGTACCGTAGAGGTGCACTAAGAAAGGAATTCCCGAAATTCCCACGAGAACGGGAATTAGCAAGAAAATCCTTTTGTATGAAAAATCTAAACCATTCAAGTTAGATGTTTGAAATTTGTCATGCAGGTACCTTAGATACCGTATAGATGTACTAAGAAAGGAATTCCCGAAAATCCTACGGGAACGGGAATTAGCGGGAAAATCCTTTTGTATGAAAAATCTAAACCACTCAAGTTAGACGTTTGAAATTTGGCATGCAGATACCTTAGATACCGTAGAGGTGTACTAAGAAAGGAATTTCCGAAATTCCTACGGGAACGGGAATTAGCGGGAAAATCCTTTTGTATGAAAAATCTAAACCACTCAAGTTAGACGTTTGAAATTTGTCATGCAGGTACCCTAGGTACCGTAGAGGTGCATTAAGAAAGGAATTCCCGAAATTCCCACGAGAACGGGAATTAGCGGGAAAATCCTTTTGTATGAAAAATCTAAACCACTCAAGTTAGACGTTTGAAATTTGGCATGCAGGTACCTTAGATACCGTAGAGGTGTACTAAGAAAGGAATTCCCGAAATTCCCACGGGAACGGGAATTAGCGGGAAAATCCTTTTGTATGAAAAATCTAAACCACTCAAGTTAGACGTTTGAAATTTGGCATGCAGGTACTTTAGTAAACTTAAAGCTTAGTTGCAACAGGATATTACAAAATTCCCACGGGAACGGTAGTTAGCGGGAAAAAACATTTCTATGAAAAAATCAAATCTAAATAAAAGGAGAAACTGACTGACTCAGTGACTGACATATCAACGCATAGCCTGAACGGCTAAACGTAGGCATTTGAAATTTGGAAGGGACATAGCTTAGGTACCGTAGAGGTGCACTAAGAAAGGAATTCTCGGAATTCCCACGGGAACGGAAATTAGCGGGAAAATCTTTTTGTATGAAAAATCTAAACCGCTTAAGTTAGACGCTTGAAATTTGGCATGCAGGTACCTTAGTTAACTTAAAGCTTAGTTGCAACAGGATATTGCAAAATTCCCACGGAAACGGGAGTTAGTGGGAAAAAAACATTTGTATGAAAAAATCGAAACCGCGTAAGATAGATATTTTCAATTCAATTCAATTAAATTATTTATTGCATTCCATGTAGTACAATGGGGTGTTACATAGGCATAGGAACTAAAACATGGACCCTGTAGGGCACAGCAACGTTGAAGGGAAGAGAGGAAGTGTGTATTAAAATTAAAACTCAATGAACAATCAATTAAAAAAAAACAATTCAATCAATTGATTCAATCTAGCATGCATGCATACCTTAGTAAATATAAAGTTTATTTTTGGCTGTATTTTGAAAAATGGGAGTTATTGGGAAAAAAAAATGTACTTATGAAAAAATCTAAACTGCATAAGTATGCACTCCCACACACACAAAGATCTCTCTCTTATATAACACGCCACGCGGACGAAGTCGCGGGCAAAAGCTAGTAGATAGTAAAGCTTTCATTGTAGTTGTAATTCCCGCGTTTTTAACTCTATCGATCTCTACTCCATTGAGTTCATACCTAATATCTTGGAATAAGTACAGTAAAGCAATGTTTGTAAATTCAATACTTGATGCCGATATCGGTTCTGGTGTGCCAGGCTTCAGAACGTTTACAACCCCTTCCAAATACAAAGTGCTTGCTGATGGTAAAATACATAAATCTTGCTGGTTTATAGGTATTCGAATTTCATCATTCCTGTTGAAACTTGTTATACAGGGTGTAACGGAAGGGGGGTATCAAGCCGAAAGGGGACAAAACTATACCTTATGTAGATCTTATCTGCAAAATTTCAATTAAAAAAAAACACTTTTGATATTTTTTTCAATTTCAGTTAAAAAAATATTTTAATATTTCCAGCATGTAAAAAACGCGGCACAGCACTATTGAGGTCACTGTTCTTAATCCACTCAAATATTGGCACTACACAAATCTCCTAGCACGTCCTGGTCGCCTGGTACTCGTAGCGCTCGCACGGCCGCGATAGGTACGAAATTCGAGCGGGCGGCGGCTTTGGCGGCAACGTCAAAAGGAGTCGGCGGCCGATTGGAACAATCCGAGTCGGCGGCACGTCGGCGACTGTAACAAACAAGAATGACACTAAAGCATCTAAAATTGGAGTCATTTTGCTTTGACAACTATTCTCACATTATTTTATGACGTGTAAAATAAGTTAAAATTACCTACTTGTTTAGGTAAGGTATTTAATTTAATAGTAAATAGGAAAAAAAAGTGTGAAAGTGTGGGTAAGTAGGTAGGTAATTAATAATTAGACTTACGTTTTACAAGAAAGGTTCGAAATGTCGTCATCCCCGTTCGATGCACAGACCTGCCGCTTCATCTGTCCACAACACTTTCGAAGCAAAGTCTGGTGAGCTTTCCACTTGAACTCGGTACCATTCTCAGAATGCCACACGAGGTAAATAATCAGCAGGAATTAGCTCGGGCGTACGTTGCATGTGGTAAGGTTCGCGTGGTAGTCCTTGGGTTGGCTGCACGGCTAGTACGGCTTCTTCAAACTCCGGATCACGGGTCGCCGAGCGGCCAGTCTCGGATGACGCGTGGAAAGAGCCCGTTAAATGCAGTAGGCGATTGACCATTTTCCTGAAGCAATGCAGTGAAGGCAGTTGCCTGGCTTCATCAGCTGGTCTACCTTCTATGAATCGCTGATACAAGTTCCGTGCTTCACTTAAGTTGCCATCGCCGGCACCCACACACATCATCATTTCATAATAACCTACATTACTCAAAGACACCTCGAACTATCACTGATCACAGTTATCACAACAAATCCAAATTTCGAACTTCACTCCACGGATAGTAAACAAGCACTGACAAATAATTTGACAGTTTACTTTCGTGTGCATGTTTCTATCTCTTTCGAATGCTAGTATCCTGGTACTTAAGGGTTTGTTATTTCTTTGTGCGCAATAAAATATTTTTATGGTATTGTTTGAATGAATGAATGTAATGAATGTATTGTATTTTATGAAAGTAGGTACGTATTTTACTTTGAACCTAGAAAAGTAAAAAAGTCGTTTATCTAATAAGGATCACCCGCGCTCACACTCTGGCACTAACACAGAATTGCCACGTTTCTTCGCAAATATCCCGCGCAATAGCAGAAGGCGAAATTAATCTGTCAATAATAAGACATACTATCACTCTGCCCGTATCCCTAATGGGGTGGGCAGAGTCACAAGAACATCCCATTAGCGGTACGAGCATGATAATTATTTATGTACCTATGTTATGATTACTTGTGGCTCTGTCTGCCCCATAAGAGATAAAGGCGTGATATTATGTATGTATGTTTGGTACGGGCATGTAGCGATACGAGCGTGTAGTGGTAAGTGAAATTCCGCAGTCTCTGCCTACTCCCATGGGAAAAAGGCGTGATGTTATTGTTCACTGTTGGACAATACACGACTACAATTTAGGAAGGAATAAAAATACAAAAAAAAAAATATTTTTTATCATGGTTAATGATAACTTCCCCTTAACAGCACCGCCATTTTGAATTTCGGGTTCCCTTTACTATTTTCACCCTTTACTATTTTCATTGTATACTAGTGACATTCCCAAATCCCCTAATACCGAATTAGCTTTATTTGCGGATGATACAGCCATCTATTCTTCGTGCCGTGGTCGAGTTATGATGACCGGAATCCTCCAACGCGCGGCCAATGCCTTGGGCAAGTGGTTTCGCAAATGGAGAATCGAGGTAAACCCGGAGAAAAGTGCAGCGGTGTACTTTTCAAAGGGCTATTATAACACGCCACGGTCACGCCGTCAACTTAAAATCATTAAGATGTTTGGCAAGCCGATCCCTTGGGAGGAGCAAGTCAAATATCTCGGCGTAGTCTTAGATAGACGTCTTACTTTCAAGGCCCATATCAAACGTGTGCGCGATCGCGCCGCGTTTGTAATGGGCCGTCTTCACTGTCTCCTTAACAAGCGAAGTAAATTGTCCCTTAGGAATAAGGTCAAAATCTACACGACTTGCATCCGTCCGATCATGACCTATGCAGGGGTAGTTTTCGCTCATGCGAGTCCCTCTCAAATCCACCGTCTACAGGTAATACAAAATCGTTTCATGCGGAAAGCCACGGGAGCTCCGTGGTTCCTTCGCAATGAAAATCTGCACATTGACCTAGGTCTGCCAACCATTGCCCAATGGCTCAAATTAGCTTCCAAACGTTTTTTCGATTCTGCTCCGCACCACCCAAATCCCCTGGTAGTTGCGGCTTCCGATTACATCCCGCTTAGGGACGGTACTGAAAAGTATCGGCGTCCGAAGGACGTAATATACGATCCCGACGACCCGATTACTCTAGCCATAGAGGCAGCCAATCAGCTCGCGACACCAAACACTTCAGGACCCCGATACCGACCCCGCCGGCGTGGTCGACGATTTCCCTCATTCAGCGCTTATCGCTATCGACCCACTAGGGTCGATTAATTCTTTCAAATATTTTTCCTCTCAGACGACGCCCTGAGCCGAGGTTCGCGCCCAACTGGGCACCCTCAGGCCTGTTGTCTTAAACGTTGTACCGGGTGAGAGCCTTCAGCGCTCCCCATTTGTCCGGCCAAGTAGTTAATGCCATCTGCGGCAAATCTACAATAAGTCACGTCAAAAAAAAAAAAAAAAAAGAATTTCGGGTGCACTAGGGCTTGCCGATCAAAAAATGACTATCGATAATCTATCCCGACCGAGAGTCGATCGATAGCAAGACTATTGATAACTCGGAAAGTGGGAACATTTTCGATTTTATTACCTAAGTGCAATACAATCGATAGTATCGTTGCGGATTAATAACAAACTATTGATAATTTTGCCCTCAGTCAGTAGTATTGCTACACTCCGATAGTATGGTTATTTTGAGTGGGCTGATTGTCTAAACTGAATTTCAATAACTCAAAAGTCCATGGATTTAGATTTTTTGAAAAGTTATTTTTTTATTTCTACCAATCAAAATCGTAGTTGAAAATGATTATGATCGATAATCGATACTGAACTATCGATAGTTTGAAACACTAGCGTGCCTTTTTCTATTCGCGAGCCCTGGCATCCTGGTACAGGGTATAAATCCCATTAACTGTCCCAATGCAATTTGCAATTCCGTGCTTCGGAAGGCACGGTTGGTCCCGGTGACTACTTACTCATGTAAGAAAGTAGTCATTACATGAGTCATGTCAGGGGCCTCTGGCGGCTCAATAGTTACCCTGACACCAGGGTTGATAAGGTTGGTAATCCACCTCACAACCCACACGATAGAAAAAGATTTAAAAAAAATACTGTTATGTGTTTTTAATTCCTTGTACGCAATAAAGTATTATTGTATTGTACGAAAGTACTTATTTTAAGATTACTTTTACCATGTCATAGTAAAAGTAAAGTTATGTTAGGTAGGTACTTTACTTGAGAAATTAATTTTGTCTTTACTATGTTGTAAACGTAACATTAATGTCTCGTTAATAAGATACACAATCACTTGCAGCTGCTCGTATCCCTAATGGGGTGGGCAGAGCCATAAGTAATCAGAACATACTAACATAATATCACGCCCGTATCACTAAGGGGTAGGCAGTCACAACGGTACTTGAGAAATTTATTTTGCTTTTACTATGTTGTAAATCCCCAAGGAATTCTAACAAGCCTCTGACGTTGCCGGCCGCCTCAGGGAGGCACCCCGTCTGGCCAAGGTGCCGGACCCGGTAGTTGGCGGCTCCTTCACACTCCAGTAGCACATGGGCCGCTGTCTCGTCCATGCAGGTTCTGCACAGGGGCTTGTCGGTGACACCTAGTGTAAACAGATGTTTGTTGATATCACCGTGACCACACAGCTACACCTGCTACCTGCAGCTGTTACCTGTATTAGTGGAGACCTCTTCACATTTAGAATTCTTTTGGAGAGACAACTATTGATGTTGGGTAGTGCCATCTTAGCCTGCCTGCATTTATTTACGGTGGTTCATAGTCTGGTGTGTTTGTTCATTCCCAAATACCCTAATACCGAACTAGCTTTATTTGCGGATGATACAGCCATCTATTCTTCGTGCCGTGGTCGAGTTATGATGACCGGAATTCTCCAATGCCTTGGGCAAGTAGTTTCGCAAATGGAGAATCAAGGTAAACCCGGAGAAAAGTGCAGCGGTGTACTTTTCAAAGGGCTATTATAATACGTCACGGTCACGCTGTCAACTTAAGTCATCAAGATGTCTGGCAAGCCGATCCCTTGGGAGGAGCAAGTCAAATATCTCGGCGTAGTCTTAGATAGACGTCTTACTTTCAAGGCCCATATCAAACGTGTGCGCGATCGCGCCACGTTTGTAATGGGCCGTGTTCATTGTCTCCTTAACAAGCGTAGTAAATTATCCCTTAGGAATCTACACGACTTGCATCCGTCCGATCATGACCTATGCAGGGGTAGTTTTCGCTCACGCGAGTCTCTCTCAAATCCACCGTCTACAGGAAATACAAAATCGTTCGTGGTTCCTTCGCAATGAAAATCTGCACATTGACCTAAGTCTGCCAACCATTGCCCAATGGCTCAAATTAGTTTTTTCGATTCTGCTCCGCACCAACCAAATCCCCTGGTAGTTGCGGCTTCCGAATACATCCCGCTTAGGAACGGTACTGAATAGCATCGGCGTCCGAAGTATGTAATACGATCCCGACGACCCGATTACTCTAGCCATAAAATCAGCCAATCAGCTCGCGACAACAAACATTTCAGGACCCCGATACCGACACCGCCGGCGTGGTCGACGACTTCCCTCAATCAGCGCTTATCGCTATCGACTTACTAGGGTCGTTTAATTCTTTCAAATATTTTTCCTCTCAGACGACGCCCTGAGCCGAGGTTCGCGCCCAACTGGGCACCCTCAGGCCTGTTGTCTTTGTATGTGTGTAAATCAAACACGGAGTTGGTTGATTACTGACTTTATTATCGAGGGTACCTCTCATGCATTCTTTATACAACTACCTTACATCTTCCTCCTTTTTAAAATAAATTAAAATATTAATTTTCAATTCATACATTATTCACATGCACTTTTTTTTTTTTTTTTACATATATTTAAACTAGCTTTTGCCCGCGACTTCGTCCGCGTGGCGTGTTATATAAGAGAGAGATCTTTGTGTGTGTGGGAGTGCATACTTATGCAGTTTAGATTTTTTCATAAGTACATTTTTTTTTCCCAATAACTCCCATTTTTCAAAATACAGCCAAAAATAAACTTTATATTTACTAAGGTATGCATGCGTGCTAGATTGAATCAATTGATTGAATTGTTTTTTTTTTAATTGATTGTTCATTGAGTTTTAATTTTAATACACACTTCCTCTCTTCCCTTCAACGTTGCTGTGCCCTATAGGGTCCATGTTTTAGTTCCTATGCCTATGTAACACCCTATTGTACTACATGGAATGCAATAAATAATTTAATTGAATTGAAAATATCTATCTTACGCGGTTTCAATTTTTTCATACAAATGTTTTTTTCCCACTAACTCCCGTTTCCGTGGGAATTTTGCAATATCCTGTTGCAACTAAGCTTTAAGTTAACTAAGGTACCTGCACGCCAAATTTCAAGCGTCTAACTTAAGCGGTTTAGATTTTTCATACAAAAAGATTTTCCCGCTAATTTCCGTTGCCGTGGGAATTCCGGGAATTCCTTTCTTAGTGCACCTCTACGGTACCTAAGCTATGTCCCTTCCAAATTTCAAATGCCTACGTTTAGCCGTTCAGGCTATGCGTTGATATATGTCAGTCACTGAGTCAGTCAGTTTCTCTTTTTTATTTAGATTTGATTTTTTCATACAAATGTTTTTTCCCGCTAACTACCGTTCCCGTGGGAATTTTGTAATATCCTGTTGCAACTAAGCTTTAAGTTTACTAAAGTACCTGCATGCCAAATTTCAAACGTCTAACTTGAGTGGTTTAGATTTTTCATACAAAAGGATTTTCCCGTTAATTCGCGTTCCCGTGGGAATTTGTGAATTCCTTTCTTAGTGCACCTCCACGGTACCTAAGGTACCTGCATGACAAATTTCAAAGGTCTAACTTGAGTGGTTTAGATTTTTCATACAAAAGGATTTTCCCGCTAATTCCCGTTCCCGTGAGAATTTTGGGAATTCCTTTCTTAGTGCACCTCTACGGTACCTAAGCTATGTCCCTTCCAAATTTCAAATGCCTACGTTTAGCCGTTCAGGCTATGCGTTGATATATGTCAGTCACTGAGTCAGTCAGTTTCTCCTTTTATTTAGATTTGATTTTTTCATACAAATGTTTTTTCCCGCTAACTACCGTTCCCGTGGGAATTTTGTAATATCCAGTTGCAACTAAGCTTTAAGTTTACTACAGTACCTGCATGCCAAATTTCAAACGTCTAACTTGAGTGGTTTAGATTTTTCATACAAAAGGATTTTCCCGCTAATTCCCGTTCTCGTGGGAATTTCGGGAATTCCTTTCTTAGTGCACCACTACGGTACTTAAGGTATCTGCATGCCAAATTTCAAACGTCTAACTTGAGTGGTTTAGATTTTTCATACAAAAGGATTTTCCCGCTAATTCCCGTTCCCGTGAGAATTTTGGGAATTCCTTTCTTAGTGCACCTCTACGGTACTTAAGGTACTTGCATGCCAAATTTCAATTGTCTAACTTGAGTGGTTTAGATTTTTCATACAAAAGGATTTTCCCGCTAACTACCGTTCTCGTGGGAATTTTGTAATATCCTGTTGCAACTAAGCTTTAAGTTTACTAAAGTACCTGCATGCCAAATTTCAAACGTCTAACTTGAGTGGTTTAGATTTTTCATACAAAAGGATTTTCCCGTTAATTCGCGTTCCCGTGGGAATTTCGGGAATGCCTTTCTTAGTGCACCTCCACGGTACCTAAGGTACCTGCATGACAAATTTCAAAGGTCTAACTTGAGTGGTTTAGATTTTTCATACAAAAGGATTTTCCCGCTAATTCCCGTTCTCGTGGGAATTTCGGGAATTCCTTTCTTAGTGCACCTCTACGGTACTCAAGGTATCTGCATGCCAAATTTCAAACGTCTAACTTGAGTGGTTTAGATTTTTCATACAAAAGGATTTTCCCGCTAATTCCCGTTCCCGTGGGAATTTCGGGAATTCCTTTCTTAGTACACCTCTACGGTATCTAAGGTACCTGCATGCCAAATTTCAATTGTCTAACTTGAGTGGTTTAGATTTTTCATACAAAAGGATTTTCCCGCTAATTCCCGTTCCCGTGGGAATTTCGGGAATTCCTTTCTTAGTACACCTCTACGGTATCTAAGGTACCTGCATGCCAAATTTCAAACGTCTAACTTGAGTGGTTTAGATTTTTCATACAAAAGGATTTTCCCGCTAATTCCCGTTCCCGTAAGATTTTCGGGAATTCCTTTCTTAGTATACCTCTACGGTATCTAAGGTACCTGCATGCCAAATTTCAAACGTCTAACTTGAGTGGTTTAGATTTTTCATACAAAAGAATTTCCCTTCACTACTCTGCTCCTATTGATTGTAGCGTGATGAAAAGTAAACTATAACCTGTCCAGGAGTGTGAAGAATAATTGTACCAAGTTTCATTAAAATCCGTCCAGTAGGTTTTGTTTCTATAAGGAACATACAGACAGACAGACAGACAGACAGACAGACAAAATTTTTACTGATTGCATTTTTGGCATCAGTATCGACCACTTATCACCCCCTGATAGTTATTTTGAAAAAATATTTAATGTACAGAATTGACCTCTCTACAGATTTATTATAAGTATAGATTAAAATATCCCATACAAACTTTCAACCCCTATTTCAATCTCTTCGTCCCTTCTTTTCGCAATAAAAGGTATCCTATTTTCTTTCTCAGGGTCTAAAGATTGTCTGTGCTAAATTTAATCAAAATCGGTTGAGAGGTTTAAGCGGGAAAGCGAAACAGACAGACAGGACAGAGTTACTTTCGCATTTATAATATTAGTAAGGATTATTTTCCCTCGTTAAATAGTAAACAAACTAAGTGTAGGTGTTATAATTTCGTTGACGAACTGATTACCTATCCGTTTCTTTGTCTAAAATGAGTATTACCTTATTACTATGATTGATTACTGGGCTTAAAGTTCGTATAAATGTCTATCGAATTACCTCCTCAAGTTTAAAGCGTAGCTAGTCATGTAGTACTATATTAATTATGTGGTGTAAGTAATTAGATTTTATCTGTATGTAATGTAACAGTCAGTTGAATAAAAAAACTTATACAAATCAGATCAATTAATTGGCGTAATGTGATTCTAGAAAGAGTTTTAATGTTAATAGATAGCTAGCTATAGCTATGTGTAGGTTCCTGTAGGAATGAGATATAACTGTTTAATAAAGACAGTTGCATCAAAATTTTATCATAAATTCCCTAAATTATGGCGCCTACCTACCCTCTAAGTTAGAAAAGTGATCAAATACTAACTTGAAGTCACTCAGTTTAAAAAAAAAACATCGAAATCATTCCAGTAGCTATGGCGTCATGCGCTTCTTGACACGATCACGAAATCTAGATTTCCGCGGGAATGAGGTACTTTCCCGCCATAAAAAGTAGCCTGTGTCCGTGCCTAAGATCCTATCTTTAAATTAACCAAGTCTTATAAAATTCCGTTCAGACGTTAAGGCGTGAATGAGGCAAACTTTTAAAACAAACAATTAAAAATCACTAACGTAATTAGTTTTTTGTCTACTGCCTACGCCTTAAGTACGATAGCATAAATATTAATAGGCCATATCCTTTTCTAGATTACTATCTATCAGCTAACTAAATTTCATCAAAATCCGTTGAGCCGTTTAGGCATGATAGACAAAACTCCCAGCAAAAACCATAAAAAAATCACTAACTCAATTCAGTTTTCTGCCTACTTCCTACCCCCTAAGTACGATGACGTGATCAATTTGATCGTACAACCGTTTTTAGATAACCAACTATTACCTTACTAAATTTCATTAAAATCCGTTCAGCCGTTTAGACGTGAAAGAGCAAAAGTCCCAACAAAAACGACTACAAATCACTAAATCAATTTAGTTATCTGCCAACTGCCTACCCCCTAAGAACGATGGCGTGATTATTTATAGCCTATGACCATTTCTAGGTTATCATCTATCACCATACCAAATTTCATCAAAATCCGTTGAGCCGTTTAGGCGTGAAAGAGTAACAGACAGACAGACAGACAGACAGACAGACAGACAGAGTTACTTTCGCATTTATAATATTAGTATGGATAATTTAGGTTCTTACTTACATCTATTTATTATGATATAATATAAATTTATTAATAAATTATTTATTGTATAATTTATTATTTATTCAATTAACATAAATATATGGATTACTTATTATATCTTTAATTTCATACAAAAGAGATAAAAGTTTATACAATTTACATAATTAAGAAATAATAATTTCTTTACCAATATTTGAATTGTTTGAGTTAATAAACAATTAATACAACATTAGGTACCTAGTATAACATAACTTCATTATAATATAACATTGTTTTTGTAAGTATTATTCTTATTATCTTTTAACAAAGTAACGTAGTAAGTAATTAATTGTAACTATACATAAAACTGTATTCATTTTATGTTGTGGCTTCGTATCCCCATTTAATCGGTGGTCTCACTGTCCTGCCAGACAAGGTTACATAAAGATTATTTTCTTGATTTGATTTTGAAGATGTAGAACATTTTATATCATCATATTTATAGCTATAATGAGTCGTGTTCTGTCTGGTTGGAGAATCTTTGATTATATGTTTTCTGTTCCTGACTATAGTACTTCCCGAGACTAATTGTATTTGGTATGATCTATTTCTTAATACTTTTATGACTGTTCCAGAAGTCCACTGCCTCCGTGCAAGATCTAAAACTTTGACCTTCTGTCCTACATGTAATTTTTCTAAATCTTTTGCATTCCTATCATAGTAATATTTTTGTATTTGTTGTCTTTCTATTAATTTATTTTTAACGTCTTTTTGTATTTTAGGCTTTAATAAATTATGTGACATTGGTAAAATAGTTCTAAATTTACGGCTTTGTAAAATTTCCGCTGGAGAAGCTAGTTTGTCACTTATCGGTGTGTTCAAAAATTCTAATAAACCTAAACGATAATCTGTTTTATCCTCATTAGACTTTTTTATAATTTTCTTAATAGTTTGAACTGTGCGCTCAATTTGTCCATTCGACTGAGCATAGCGCGGTGAAGATGTTATGTGTTTAAAGTTCCATTCCGACGAAAACTCTTTAAATTTATCTGATGTAAACTGTGGTCCTCCATCTGACATTACCACATTTGGTATTCCTTGCCTCATAAAAATATTTTTTAGACAATTAATTATAGCGGTCGATGTTGTTAAATTTAGCTGTTCAATTTCTATAAATTTGCTATAGTAATCAATTAATAACAAAAAATGTTCGTCTTTTATTTGAAACAGATCTATACCTACTTTTGCCCAAGGTCTCTCTGGCACCTCATGTGGCTGTAACGTTTCTTTTTGATTGTTTTTTCTGTACATAAGACAAGTGTTACAATTGGATATTAAGTTTTGTAAATCATTATTAATACCTGGCCAAAATAAAGTTTCCCTTGCCCTTAGTTTACATTTTTCAACGCCCATATGCCCTATATGTATTTTATTTAACATTTCTTTCCTCATTTGTTTGGGGATTATTAATCTATCCCCTTTCCATAACAATCCATACACATAAGTAATTTCTTCTTTAAAATTCCAATATGGTTTAATTATATCTTCCACGCCATTTCTCTCATTCGGCCAACCTCTCCTCACATATTTTCTGACACATTGTAACTCATTGTCACTTTCCGTATGTTTTTGTAATCTTGCGAATTGTATATCGTCAATGTACTGCGAGGCGGGTGTCGCGGAGTCGCGCGTCACTGCACACACTTCGTGATGCCATGAGTCATCCTCGCCGCTCGCATTCGACTGCTCATACGCACGCGATAACGCATCCGCTATATATAAGTATCTACCTGCTTTGTATACTAGCTTGAACGTATAACGCTGTAATCGTATTAACATGCGTTGTAGACGTGCCGGCGAATCAACAATAGATTTTTTAATGATTGATATTAATGGTTTGTGATCGGTTTCAATTGTGATATCCGTCCTTCCATATATATAAGCATTAAACCTTTCACACGCAAATACACATGCATATAATTCCTTCTCAATTTGTGCATATCTTTGTTCAGCTTTAGTTAATGATTTGGACGCGTAACAAACTGGCATTCCATTTTGCATTAAACATGCACCTAACCCACTTTTACTTGCATCGACTGATATAATGATAGGTGTTTTTAAATTATAATATTGCAGTACTGGGTTTTTTGTTAGACATTTTTTTATGTCTGCGAAATATTTATCATGTCTCTCCGTCCATTGCCATTCATTTTCTTTTTTTAATAGTTCTCTGAATGGCAACGTTTTATCTGACAAATTAGGTATAAAAGAACCAACATAAGTAATTAATCCCAACAACCTTTCTACATCTTTTTTATTTTGTGGTGTAGGCATATTTGTTATTGCGGATATGTGCGATTCATCTGGACTTATCCCGTTTTTTGTGATCTTGTGGCCTAAATATTTTATTTCATCCAAACTAAACTTACACTTCTGTTTATTTAATTTTAAGTTAATTTCTCGACATCTTTCCAACACCTTTCGCAATCGCTCATCATGCTCCTCTTTTGTTCTTCCATAAATTAACAGATCGTCTATATACATGCACACACCTTCCATATCATCAAAACTTTCACACATCTTTTTATGAAACACTTCAGACGCGGAGCATATCCCAAAAGGCATTCTTAAAAATTTATAGCGACCAAATGGAGTGTTAAATGTGCAATAATCACTACTCGTCTCATCTAATCTGACATTCCAAAAGCCTGATGCTGCATCAAGTGTGCTAAACCACTGTGCACCTGAAAGTTTAGATACTATTTCATCCAATGTCGGCAATCTAAAATACTCCCGTTTAATAACATCATTTAACTCTTGTGGGTCTAAACATATTCTAAACGTACCATCTGGTTTTCTAACTACAACAATACTATTTACCCAGTCTGATGGACCCGTTACCTTTTTTATAATTTCCTGCGCCTCCAATTTATCCAATGTCTTTTTAACGTCATCTTTAATAGCAAATGGCATTTTTCTTGGAGCGTGTACAACTGGAACAGCATTATCCTTTAAGTGTATCGTATGCTTTCCTGGTAAACAGCCAATCCCCTGAAACACATCATCATATTTTTTTATTAACTCTGGTATACCTTGATTGCTTGTTGAGTGTACCGACATAACACGTCTCACTATATCCAACTCTGTACAAGAATGTCTACCTAAAATTGGGACAGATTTCATATCTACAACCTTAAATTCAATAATATAAAATTCATTTTTATAGTTTACTCGTAAATTAATTTTTCCGACTACGTTTAAATAATGTCCAGTGTAGCCATTTAATTTTGTTTTCGTTTCTAATAACTCCGTTTGAGACAAACCTATCTGTGATAAATAATCTAATGGCAGGACATTCACATCTGCACCTGTGTCAATTTTGAATTTTATTTTACGCTCATTAATTTCTAACAATACATTCCAATCACTTAACTCCGTATGTTGTACTGAATTTATTACCTGTTCTTCCGATTCCTCAATTTGATATACACCGCACACCCTGGCGAAATGATTCATTTTGCTACATCTCATACATGTTTTTCCATACGCTGGGCATTCGTGTTTTCTGTGTACACCTCCACAATGGCCACACTGCGTCACGTATGCGGTGTGGCGAGCGCGCGTGGAGGGCGCGCGTGGCCCCGGCCAGCGCGCAGTGTGGTATGGTGGCGCATGCGACGGGCCGGCAACAGCGGCGGCTGCAGGCTGCGCGCGCTCTCCGCGCCCGGCGGCAGCTCCTCTGCCGCGCCCCCCGCGCCACGAGCTACGTCGTCCTCTTGTAATCATCGCGCCCCGGCGAATCATAAAGATTTGATCTTTTTCTTCATCATAATTCTGCTCACTATTTATATTATTCACTTCCGACTTGTAGTCCATCTTAATACTCTCTGAATAAGCCCTCGATACAATTGCTGCTTGACAAATTTCTAATGCTTTTCTCAAATTTAAATTGTCTTCTCTCAGCAATCTTTCACAAATCGCCGCATCCGTAACTCCACAGACCAACCTGTCTTTAATTAATTCTTCCCGTAATGCACCAAATTCACACGTTAATGATAATTTTCTCAACTCAAACACGTATTGTTCAATAGTTTCGTTTTCTTTCTGCTGCCGTTTAAAAAATCTATGTCGTTCTACCGTAACATTTTTCTTTCTTTGAAATTATTCATCCAATCTTGTTATCACTTGTTCAGGCGTTGTTCATTTAGGAAACTGATCTAATATTTCACAACACTGTCCTCCTACTATATGTAATAGTATATTCAGTTGTATTTCCGCTGGTTTTTTATTTATTTCACACGCTTTGACGTAAATATCGTAGCTTCGTTTCCATTTGGACCAACATTCACTCAATGCACCTGTCGATAAATCCAACGCATTTTCGTCAAAATAAAATGCTTTCGGCGGTGATAACACACTATCCATTGTGACACAACACTATTTATTGTAATTATTTTATTATGTTCGTATTTTATGTTAATTTTCCGGCTGCGCCATGTATGTGTGTAAATCAAACACGGAGTTGGTTGATTACTGACTTTATTATCGAGGGTACCTCTCATGCATTCTTTATACAACTACCTTACAGTCTTAAACGTTGTACCGGGTGAGAGCCTTCAGCGCTCCCCATTTGTCCGGCCAGGTAGTTAATGTCATTTGCGGCAAATCTTCGATAAGTCACGTCAAAAAAAGGTGTGTTTGTTGGCTGCTCTCGTTCGTAGCAGCGAGCGGACCTGTCCGAATGAGATCGGCGATATCGGTTCCGGACCGATGGCTGTTACCTCCCGTTCCCCTTCTGGCCAACTCGTCCGCCGCGTCGTTACCTCTTGAATCGCTGTGTCCTTTGATCCATTGTAAAGTGAGGTGTTAGTACTTGCACACCTTAGTCAGTGATTAGTGGTAACTGTGTATGAGTAGTAGTAGTTGTTTAGGGCCTGCAAAACTCTGAAAGTATTCTAATGAAACTGTCCCGTACCTAGCTAGCCATGAACGCATTCGCCGCTAGCGTGATGCCCATTTGACCTGGATGACGGTGTTAAGGGAGCCTGATATTACGTAATCATAAAATAAAGCATACCTACTACACAAGGAGACGAGATGCATTGTAAAGTACATTTCTTTATCAACTATTAATGTAGGTAATCGACTACATTTTTGGACAAAACTTGTACAACAAAGTGACTCTGCCCACCTCAGTAGCGCAGTAAGTGTGATATTAGATATGTGTAATTACTTGTAGCTCTGTCTGGTCCATTAGGGATAAAGCCGTGATTTATGTATGTTCACATCTTGTTCTATCCTATTGGTTGTGAGGTGGATAACCAACCTCGTCAATCCTGGTGCGAGGGTTATTATTGAGCCGCCAAATGCCCCTGACATGGCTCATTAACGACTACTTATTACATCAGTAAGCAGTAACCGGGACCAAAGCCCATTGTTTTTTTAACTATTGTGTCTGGAAATCTTGGCCTCACAAGGATGAAACAAAACAATTTAAAAAATATTGATTAATATGGCCATCACTGGCACGTTTACCCTTTACTAGGGCAGGCATAAATAAAAGAGGTGGTAGCTGTTCACTCAAAAGTTAAATACCTTGAACAGCTGATTGCTACGTAGTGTTGTGCAAATTTGAATGTATTACATGAAGACCTGGAATTCAATTGCTCATAACTAATGCAAATATGAATTTAGGCGGCCAATACTCTCGCATGTGATTTGTAGATAGTGACAGAGTAGGCACACTTCGGGTTGATACCCCCGTTCCGTTACACCCTGTATATGGTTTGTAGGAATGGTATTCGACACCATCTATTGTGTTTTCGTAAGCAGGCTTTGAAGAAATGTCTAAAATATTCATTTTAACAACCCAATTGCTTTTAAAAAGTCCTTGTTTTCTTTAGTTAACTTTGCCTTCTTCTTGGCTGTATCTTTGCAGATAGTTCGGTGATGACTGATGTTTTTAGTTTGTTGTGTAGTGTATTTATTATAGTCGATCATTTTTTCTTGAGATGTAAATAAAGCTGTACTTCTTCACCACGTAAGTTGATAGGATTGTTGGAAGTATCTAATAATTTTATATGTATGCAGCTGATACTTTTTTGGTTGACGGGGAAATAAATAATGTTTTTAGGAACTTCTACTATTCTGTATCCAGGAGGCACATTAAGAGCAAATTCATGTATAATGTGACTAGGTTCTCCATTAATATTATGATCCGCTTACTAAATCACATTCAACTCTTACCACAGTTGTTGACAGAATGTCGACTGGGTGTTTAGAGGTGTGCATTATATTTATTTTATTTATTTATTAGGGACATCAACAGTACAAACACACAACAATTAATAAAACTTTCTTAAGGCTAGTACTAGTGTTTGCACCAATTACAGACGTGCACGACTTATGTAATTAACATGTATGTAGAATTTGTTTAAAAAAAAAATAATAATAAAAAATTAACGGAATAACAAAAGGTATGAATAGTTACAGCCAGGCAACACTACAACAACAAAAATTAGAATTATATTTGCTTTTAGAACGTGTGCTCCAAATCCTAGCAACTTACCAATCGAATTTTCTTTATCAAAATGTATATCTTTTGTACAAAAGATTGAGGTTTGTAGAGTATTATTATTACACTGCAGATTAAAGGCAGATGCTTTTATTTTCTCCTTCAAGTAATCATTTATGTCTTGTAGCTCGTATGCTCCTTCAGGTATTTCAATTAATTCATTATCACCATATATAAATCGGTTGTTTCTTTTATCGATATTAGGAATCGAATTAAATGTAGATAAATACAACAAAGCGCACTCATATTCACCGTCTAGCTGTATTGTAGGTGAATGAACGCGCTGGTTGGCGGTTCATGTACTTTATGTATGAATTTTCAATAAAATATTTATTCACTTAGAAATCGTTTAATACTTGAATATATATCAATTACAAGGTCGTTGTTAGGTTAAAATCGCGTAGTATTTCGAGAGCGTCGTTGCGGTCGGGCGTGGCGCGGTGGAGAGAGCGTTGTTGCGCGGGGCGCGAACATCCGCTGGTCGGGGGGGGAGGGGCGGAAGCAGTGTTGCCTAGCGTACGGTGCTAACATCGTCGCCCCCGTTGGAAGCGTCCGCTTTCAACAAGCAGATCTTCGATAGAGCTCGTCGCACGATGCCCCTGGCGGTAGCCACGTCAGCGACGCGCGGAATGCCGTCTGCGCCCGGGAAGAGTTGTTGTACACGACCCAAGCGCCACTGGAGTGGTGACGTGTTGTCCTCCTTGATGAGCACCAAGTCACCAGGTCTCAGATCTCTGCAACGAATACGCCATTTAAGCCTTTGTTGCAGCTCGGAGATATATTCGGATTGCCACCGGCGCCAAAAATGTTCTCTAGCTTGCTCGATGCGCTGGTAGCGGTTCAGGCGGGATGCATTTTCGTCTTCTAGAGAAGGCGATAGCAGTGACATTAGTGGTCTGCCTATCAGAAAGTGTCCCGGAGTAAGGGGGGTATAGTCGTTAGGGGATGATGACAAGGGACACAGGGGTCTGCTATTAAGGATTGACTCGACTTGTGCAAAAAGAGTAGACATCTCTTCAAACGTTAAATGAGAATTGCCTAGTATGCGCTTTAAATGGAATTTAGCAGATTTTATTCCGGCCTCTGCAAGTCCATTAAAATTAGGTGCGTAAGCAGGGGAGAAGTGAAAATTTATGTTATGAGTGCTGGCGTCATGCGCAATGAGGTCAGAATTGTTAGATAAAAACGTACCTAGCTCCCTAGCAGTAGCAACAAAATTCCTCCCATTATCACAAAAAATGTCATTCGGCTTACCCCTGCGAGCGATAAACCTACGCAGTGTTAACATGAATGCGTCTCTCGACAATTCACTCACCGCCTCGAGATGGACACACTTGGACCTGAAACATATAAATAGGCATAGATATGCCTTTGTTATCTTACAGCCTCGGCCCTTCCTGTCTGTAATCATAAAAGGACCCGCGAAATCAACGGCGACTGTACTAAAAGGGTAGTCAGGTGTGATTCGCTGCGCCGGTAAGTTACCCATAATGTTGTGTAGAGGTTGAGCGCTGATACGCCGACACTTGATACAGCTTCTCGCTGTACGACGAGCCAACTCTCTATCACCTAGCGGCCAGATGCGTTCTCGTATGGACGCGAGCAACAATTGTGGTCCCGCGTGCAGCAGCCTGTGGTGTTCTTGTGTAAATAAGAGCTTAGTGAGGTGGTGTTTCGCGTGCAATAAAACTGGGTGCTTCTTCTCGTACTCGTACTGTGAATTGCACAGTCTTCCACCAACTCTGAGCAAGCCCTGGGAATCTAGAAATGGGTTTAATGATACGATACTAGACTTGAGCTTGAGACTGTCTTGTCTTTGTAAAGTCTGTAATTCGTGAGGGAAAGAGTCTTGTTGTGAAATTCTAACTAGACATGTGAATGCACCCTCTAACTCATCGACAGTTAGCGAGCCAATGTGCTTATCATGGGGGTTCTTGCAATTATGTATGAATCGATAAATGTAGGCAATGACTCGTTGTAAGAATTGCAATTTTGAATACCTAGATATATCGATACTAGCCTTGATAGAGTCCGTAACTAGAGTAGTGTGTACCTTTAACTCTGGAAGGTTGTCACACTTGTGAGAATAGAGAGTAGGCCACTCGGATTCAGGCCTAGACAAAAATGATGGACCTTGCCACCATAAGGTGGAGTCTTGAACTTGATGTGGGTCTACGCCGCGGGATGCTAGATCGGCTGGGTTGTGAGCGGTAGGGACGTACCGCCACGATGAAGTACTTGTCATTTCTTGAACCTGCCTAACCCTATTGGAAACCCAGACTTTAAGTCTCGAGGGTTCGGTGGCGATCCACCCTAGCACGACGCTGGAGTCCGTCCACAGGTAAGACTTGCTTATCTGTCGGCGGAGGGCGCTCTTTACAGCGCACAGCAGGCGGGCCGCGAGTAGCGCGCCGCACAGCTCCAGGCGCGGGATGGTGAGAGCCGCCTTAGACGGTGCTACGCGTGCCTTAGCACAGTAGAGAAGAATGCTCGTGTTTCCTGCTTGATCGACAGACTTGACGTAGATGCAAGCACCGTAGGCAGCCTGGGAAGCGTCACTGAAGGCGTGAAGCTCGACTGAAACAGGTAAGTCTCTAATTACATTTCTTGGAATAGTAATGTGTGAAATAAATGATAAGTTATCAATGAATCGTTTCCATGACCTTTGTATGTCGGAAGGAACAACTGAATCCCATTCAATCTTGCTAGCCCAAAGTCTTTGCATTAAGATCTTTGGTTTTATAGTACATAGACTAAGTAGACCTAGGGGATCAAAAATTTGAAATGTTTGAGACAATATAGAGCGTTTTGTTGTAACATTGGATTCTCGACCTTGTACAGACATTGGAGATTGTAGAGTGTCTGTATCAGGGTTCCAGTTAAGTCCCAAGGTGTCATATGTCTGGCTGAGAGTTAAATTGTCATGAGAACTAGCTAGCGTATTTTGCAACACACCCCTAGAATTCGATCTGAACTTGCGTAAGTTAAAACAACCCGATGACAGGGCTCGGACCACAGAATCTTGTATGTAGAGCAGTTCTTGTTCAGTTTGAGCCCCTGTAATCAGATCATCAACATAGAAATCATTTTGTAAAATAGTTTTAATTAATGGATCATAACTCTCTTCGCCCAACTGCCATATGCACCTTGTACTTAAGTAACTTGCACTAGCGAAGCCATAGGTTACTGTATTTAACCTATATGTTTTCAATGGACTAGAAGGGTCGCTTCTCCACAGTATCAACTGTAAGTGGCGATCACAATCATCTACTTGTACCTGTCTATACATTTTTTCAATGTCGCCCGTCATGACGTAATTGTATTCTCTGAATCGAACTAGAATATTAAAGAGGGAATCTTGAATATTAGGACCGATCATTTGAAGGTCATTGATGGAAAAGCCTGACGACGTACGACATGAGGCGTCATAGACAACTCGCAGCTTGGTGGACTCGGATTTCTCTCGCATCACCGCGTGATGAGGAATAAAATAAGAAACTGGTGGCTTGACTAGACTGGATTCGGACATGTGTCCTAAGTCTTCATATTCCTTCATAAAGTCGGAATACATAGACTTTAACTGGGCATGGCGTTCAAAACGCTTTTCTAGATTGAGAAATCGCTTCTTAGCGACACTGTAAGAGTCTCCGAGACAGTCGGGAGTGGTTACTAGTGGTAATCGAACAGAGAACCTACCATTTTCTAAACGGGTGGTGTGTGTCATGAAATGTGTCTCGCATGGATTCCCTGCATCGACTCCCGCCTCCGAAGCCTTCTGCGACGTCGGAAGCTCCTCTAGCTCCCAGAACCTGCTCAGTTTGGTGTGCAGACTCTCCAGTGCTGAAAAATTACATTGAATACTTGTGTTAGAATTGTCCACTTGTAAATTGCTTGTTTGTTTGTCACGTATATGACCTGCTAAGAACCAGCCTAACTTGGACTCTCGCAGAGTGGGTAAATTAGCACCCAACGACTGCTGTCGTGGGCCTATAAGATCCCAAAATAGATCCGCGCCTATAAGCATGTCCACCTTGCTTGGGACATTGAAACTGGGATCAGCTAAGCTGATGTTACTAGGGAAGCTAAATTGTTTCATGTTTATAGGGCGCCTAGGTAATGTGGCTGTGATCTCAGGCAATACGAGACATGACAATGTGACACTAAATGGATTGCATCTAGACTTGACAGTAACAGTGCCCCTCTCCGGAGCAAAGTTAAGAGAAGAGTTACCAATACCTACTATAGTAGTGGCATCTAGCACTTGTGTATCTAGTTGAAGCCATTGCTTCAAATCACTTGTAATAAATGAAGACATGCTTCCGCAGTCTAACAGTACCTTTACTGTTTCCACTTGATTATTATCTGGATTGACAATGTCCACTAGTGCTGTAGAAAGAACAACCTGGCTAGTGGAAGTGACAGACATAGAAATAGAACTTGTACTTGTATCACTTGTGACTGAATTGGGAGTACTTGTACTTGTGGTACTTGTAGGGATGACATTGTCAATACTAGGAGTGGCTGTGATGGTCTGTGTGTGTGGCTTATGAAGCATTGTGTTGTGACGTGCATTGCAAATACGACAGCTACTTAACCTGCAAGCGCCTGCAATATGGCCGCTCCGCAGACAGTTCAGACAGAGCTTCAGTGAACTAGCCTTTTGTATCCGCTCCTCGATGCTCATGGACAGGAACGCTGGACAGTCGTATATTCTATGCTTGCCCTTGCAGACAAAACAATGCAGACCTCGATTGACTTGTTCGAAATTTACTGGATTAGCTGAAATGACATTCACAGATTTGTTAGCCCTTTGATACTTGTTATGTGTATTATTGTTGCCACTCGAGACTTGTTTATCTTGTTTAGATCTTTGTACTGACTCTAGAACGTCTGCTCGACCCTTGAGGAACTTGAAGAAATCATCAAGAGACGGCATTTCCTTACTAGAACTTGACCTATGCTCTACCCATTTCAAACTTGTAATATTATCTAGTTTAGAGGACATAATATGGATGATTAATGTGTCCCACTGATCTGTGGGCTGCCCAAGGTTATTTAAAGCACGTAAATTTTTAGTTACGTGGTCCACTAGAAACCTGAGTGACTTGTCAGATTCGCGTGAGATAGGATCAATTTTAAACAATGAATTTAAGTGATTAGTTGTCAATTGGCGTTTGTTGTTATATCGCTCGCAAAGTAAGTCCCATGCTTCACTATAATTCTTATCAGAAACTTCTAGATTTGAAATGACACGCGCAGCTTCCCCTTGCAGATACGAGCTTAAATAATGAAACTTGTTGATCGGTTTAATCCGCGTATTATTATGAATTAACGACTCGAATGTGTCACGAAATTCAAGCCATTTGAAATACGTACCATCAAAGTTTGAGATTTGAATGACTGGAAGGCGGAAACCAAGATCTTGCTGACCTCCGCAGCTATGAGCGCATTGTGAATCATTGGGAGTGTATGTTGCACTCTCACGCTCTGCCTGTCCACTCGTTTCGGCAAGGGAAATTGTGCCTAACTTGACCTTAGCGAATGCTATGTTGCTATGAAAACTGTCCT
The DNA here is from genome assembly GCF_024362695.1 of Pectinophora gossypiella. Lineage (NCBI taxonomy): Eukaryota > Metazoa > Arthropoda > Insecta > Lepidoptera > Gelechiidae > Pectinophora > Pectinophora gossypiella. The sequence continues at coordinate 237,139 of NW_026063265.1, read as the reverse complement.
CTATTTCCTCACGTTCTTGCAACTCGTCATCCAAATTATCCTCGTTATAGACTTCAATACGTGATTGTAAGTCGTCAAAACTATCAAACATCACAGTAAACTTCTCGAGCTTCGTGCATAACTGGCTGCGATCCTGAACTGATAGGTCTCCAGCCGGTAAAGAATTTAAATACTTGCTAAACTTCGTAATTCTGCCCTTTACAGAGCGACGCTTCACTGTTAACTCGTTTAACTCTTTGTTTACTTCGACACTCATGATTATAAAATTGTAATAACTAGCTACAAATATCACCTTTTAACTTCACTACACGTTATGCACAAAACTCTGTAGAAAATCACTGTAATTTCAATAATATTTCACTCGAAAATACGAAACGAACTATCGTTTACTAGAACTAGAAGAAAAAATAAGGTAATGACAAAATGGCCGCCGGCGTGGACGCCGGTATATCTAGACTCGTCACACTCGTGGAGTTAGCTATAGCTTCCTTTCACTCACTCTTACTATATCATTCGATTGTTCGTTCGTTCACTCGCTCGCTAGACTTGAAAATGGAAGTCAATTGAATTATTCAATTATAAAACCTCGATTGTTTTATGACACTTGTGTAGCTTGAAAATAATTATTTGGATTATTTGGAATCCCTACGTAGTTTAAACTCGTAAAAACTTACGTAAAACTTGAACTTGTATGACAATCCTTATCAGATAAGCGAATGTACGCACCTAATTTCACTAGACTTGCCTAGGATCACGTACTTAACTAGACTTGTAATAAGGATGCACTAGAACTAGACTTGTGATTAATTAATAATTACCTAGATAGGCATATAAGCACTTGTATTGCATACTCGACAATAACAAGAGAAACTAGACTTGAAAATTAGAAATATTTGGTCACTTGTATTGCATACTAGACAATAGTAAGAAACCTAACTAGAACTAGGAATACTAGCTTGTGCCTACTGCATAACTAGACAGTAGGCTTATACTTGATCTTGTCTATACTGTATAGCTTGACAGTAATAAACGAAACTTGGTCTAAAACACTGGATTGCCCTGCATGACTAGACAGTGGCAATTGAACCTGAGCTGCATACTAGACAGTAGGTATTCAATAGAAATAATTGGCCCTAATCAATGAGCGTGCGAAATCGAAACTAGACTTGCAATGATAAAATGATTACGCACAACTTTTGATAGGGAATACTAGACTTGACTTGTTAATAAAAGAAAAGAAATAGAAAACTAGAGATATAAGTTTGAACGATAGGGACACTAGAAATGCCTATTCTGTTCGCACAAGTAAAGACGGAAACTAGGATAGAAAGATAGGAAATAAAAGGATGGGCTCACGTTCCTTGGCATTCCACTATGTACCACGGCGCCTCCTCCCGACGTTCTTCGCCTTCGCTCGCTCGCTCGCTGTTCCTTGTCTCGACGCCCGTGTAGGCCGCGACGTGCTGAGCCGAGCTGGATGTGATGACCTGCCACCGACGCGGCGCTCCGCTGCCGATGACCTGGGACCTGGTATCTTGTACTGGTTGATGCTAGACGTATGTAGACCGACTGGGAAGGCGTCTAGACACGTGGTTTTCTTCTTGAGTGGCGCAGCTGCAGACAATTTCTTGCAGATGCGTGGCTCTCGCGTGGCGTCCTCTTCTTGTAACACGTGGCGCCGCTATGTGTGCGTCCACGTGGCTTCTGCTCTCCACCGCTTACTTGTGAAACTCGAATTGCTGGATATCTTGACTTGCCCGCGACCAACTGCTTGACGCTCGTGGCTTGTAATATGTAGCCTTCCGAAGATTGCCCTCTTGGCGTGACTCGTGCAGGTCTCGTCCTGTCACGGTCGCCAACATGAACGCGCTGGTTGGCGGTTCATGTACTTTATGTATGAATTTTCAATAAAATATTTATTCACTTAGAAATCGTTTAATACTTGAATATATATCAATTACAAGGTCGTTGTTAGGTTAAAATCGCGTAGTATTTCGAGAGCGTCGTTGCGGTCGGGCGTGGCGCGGTGGAGAGAGCGTTGTTGCGCGGGGCGCGAACATCCGCTGGTCGGGGGGGGGAGGGGCGGAAGCAGTGTTGCCTAGCGTACGGCGCTAACAGTGAATAATAAGTCGATAAAGCTGATGAGTTACCAGTAATTGACAATGTGAAGGACATTTTACTATTGACATAAAATAAAAAAATGTTCCATCTATACTTATAATAAATCTGTAGAGAGGTCAATTCTGTACATTAAATATTTTTTCAAAATAACTATCAGGGGGTGATAAGTGGTCGATACTGATGCCAAAAATGCAATCAGTAAAATTTTTGTCTGTCTGTCTGTCTGTCTGTCTGTCTGTCTGTATGTTCCTTATAGAAACAAAAACTACTGGACGGATTTTAATGAAACTTGGTACAATTATTCTTCACACTCCTGGACAGGTTATAGTATACTTTTCATCACGCTACAATCAATAGGAGCAGAGTAGTGAAGGGAAATTCTTTTGTATGAAAAATCTAAACCACTCAAGTTAGACGTTTGAAATTTGGCATGCAGGTACCTTAGATACCGTAGAGGTGCACTAAGAAAGGAATTCCCGAAAATCCTACGGGAACGGGAATTAGCGGGAAAATCCTTTTGTATGAAAAATCTAAACCACTCAAGTTAGACGTTTGAAATTTGGCATGCAGGTACCTTAGATACCGTAGAGGTGTATTAAGAAAGGAATTTCCGAAATTCCTACGGGAACGGGAATTAGCGGGAAAATCCTTTTGTATGAAAAATCTAAACCACTCAAGTTAGACGTTTGAAATTTGGCATGCAGATACCTTAAGTACCGTAGAGGTGCACTAAGAAAGGAATTCCCGAAATTCCTACGAGAACGGGAATTAGCAAGAAAATCCTTTTGTATGAAAAATCTAAACCACTCAAGTTAGACGTTTGAAATTTGTCATGCAGGTACCTTAGGTACCGTAGAGGTGCATTAAGAAAGGAATTCCCGAAATTCCCACGAGAACGGGAATTAGCGGGAAAATCCTTTTGTATGAAAAATCTAAACCATTCAAGTTAGATGTTTGAAATTTGTCATGCAGGTACCTTAGATACCGTAGAGTAAGAAAGGAATTCCCGAAATTCCCACGGGAACGGGAATTAGCGGGAAAATCCTTTTGTATGAAAAATCTAAACCACTCAAGTTAGACGTTTGAAATTTGGCATGCAGGTACCTTAGATACCGTAGAGGTGTACTAAGAAAGGAATTTCCGAAATTCTTACGAGAACGGGAATTAGCGGGAAAATCCTTTTGTATGAAAAATCTAAACCACTCAAGTTAGACGTTTGAAATTTGTCATGCAGGTACCTTAGGTACCGTAGAGGTGCATTAAGAAAGGAATTCCCGAAATTCCCACGAGAACGGGAATTAGCGGGAAAATCCTTTTGTATGAAAAATCTAAACCATTCAAGTTAGATGTTTGAAATTTGTCATGCAGGTACCTTAGATACCGTAGAGTAAGAAAGGAATTCCCGAAATTCCCACGGGAACGGGAATTAGCGGGAAAATCCTTTTGTATGAAAAATCTAAACCACTCAAGTTAGACGTTTGAAATTTGGCATGCAGGTACCTTAGATACCGTAGAGGTGTACTAAGAAAGGAATTTCCGAAATTCTTACGAGAACGGGAATTAGCGGGAAAATCCTTTTGTATGAAAAATCTAAACCACTCAAGTTAGACGTTTGAAATTTGGCATGCAGATACCTTAAGTACCGTAGAGGTGCACTAAGAAAGGAATTCCCGAAATTCCCACGAGAACGGGAATTAGCAAGAAAATCCTTTTGTATGAAAAATCTAAACCACTCAAGTTAGACGTTTGAAATTTGTCATGCAGGTACCTTAGATACCGTAGAGGTGTACTAAGAAAGGAATTCCCGAAAATCCTACGGGAACGGGAATTAGCGGGAAAATCCTTTTGTATGAAAAATCTAAACCACTCAAGTTAGACATTTGAAATTTGGCATGCAGATACCTTAAGTACCGTAGAGGTGCACTAAGAAAGGAATTCCCGAAATTCCTACGAGAACGGGAATTAGCAAGAAAATCCTTTTGTATGAAAAATCTAAACCACTCAAGTTAGACGTTTGAAATTTGTCATGCAGGTACCTTAGGTACCGTAGAGGTGTATTAAGAAAGGAATTCCCGAAATTCCCACGAGAACGGGAATTAGCGGGAAAATCCTTTTGTATGAAAAATCTAAACCATTCAAGTTAGATGTTTGAAATTTGTCATGCAGTGATATATATGTAAATAATAAATGTTGAGGGTACTACAAAACATATTTACTTTTATATATTGTGGGTAGGCCAGTTCCGCAATAAACGTTAGCTCGCGAACAAGTGTTTCCTTTGTGTTCCCAAATTAGATCGAATAAGATCCAAATACACATCATTGGCGACGAGTAGGACTTACGTGTGTTTTATTGACAGTGAAATAAATATAAACCATGTCGATCGGAAAAATAGAACCGTTTAATATGGCAGTGGACAATTGGACTTTATACGTCGAGAGGTTAGAGCAATATTTCATAGTGAATAATGTGAAATCAGAACTAAAAGTGGCTACGTTAATCACAGTGATGGGGAGTGAAACCTATGAACTCTTGGTAAATCTTTGTACACCAGAAAAACCATCGAGTAAAACATTTTCGGAGTTAGTGACAATTATGCAAAATCATTTGCAACCCAAACCAAGCATCTTGGCAGAAAGGTACAGATTTAAACAAAGAGTACAAAAACAAGGAGAAACTATTGCGGAGTACATGGCGGAACTCAAGAAATTGTCCAAGACTTGTATGTTTGCTTCGTGCTGTATGAGTACGTGTATAAGGGATCAATTCGTCTGTGGTCTGAGCAGCGAGACAATTATGCAGCGTTTGTTTGCCGAGGATGATGGTATGAAGCTGGAGAAATTATACAAGTTAGCAATTTCCATGGAAGCGGCGGAGAAAAATGCAGCATACGTAGAAAAAGACAGGTTTAACACAAGTAGTAGCAGCGGCAAGGAGACATATGAGACGTCGTGCAACGCGGTGGCGACCCGGACCGGTTACCGGGGCGCGTCACGCGGCGGCGGCGGCGGCGGGCGCGGCGGCAGCTACGGCCCGCGCGCTCACTCCTATGTGCGGCCGCAGGGTGCGCAGAGGACACCAATGTCGACAACGGCCACAATATGTAATGTTTGTGGTTCTCGACACGACACAAAAACGTGCAGATACAAAAGCTATGTATGCAAAGTGTGTTTTTCGGCGGGCCATTTAAAGAAGATGTGCCCACGACTGCATAATAATAAAACGCAGAACATGTTCAACGGTGAGATACATGATGTTTACTCGGAGGAAGATAAGGACGTAGAAGAGGTAAATTTTAATGTTTTCATGGTAAAAAGTGTAAATAGTTACGAGCCGTTCATGGTAACGTTACAAGTAGAAAACGTTGATTTAAACATGGAAATAGACACAGGTAGTGCTATATCATGTATAAATACTAACTGCTATAAAAGGTTATTTTCACATGTGCCATTGGAAAAATGTAATTTAATAATGTGCTATTATACTGGCGAAAAAGTCGCTCCGGTAGGGAAAATAACACTCTCTGTCCGATACGAAGAGAAGTTATGTGAGAATTTGCCATTATATGTAGTAGATCAAGGTAAAAAACCGTTATTAGGAAGACAGTGGTTAGAAATGCTAAACGTTGAAATAAAAAGAAATTGTAACAATAATAGTATATCCGAGTCAAAACTGAATTTAAAATATCTTAGTTCCAGATATTGTGAAGTATTTTCGGACGGACTGGGCCGGTACACTGGCGGGGAGGTGAGCCTGCGCCTGCGGCCGGACGCGCGGCCCGTGTTCCTGCGCGCGCGCCCGCTGGCGTACGCGCTGCGGGAACCGGGCGAGCGCGCACTCGATCAGCTGTTGCAGGATGACGTCATTGCGCCGGTCGAGACCTCAGACTGGGCTACGCCTATAGTGCCGGTAATTAAGCCAGATGGGTCGATTAGAGTATGCGGCGACTATAAGTTAACAGTAAATAAATGCCTTGAAGTAGACCGTTTTCCCTTACCACGGATAGAAGATTTATTAACTAAAATGCAAGGGGGTCAGAAATTCACAAAGATAGATTTGTCACAGGCCTACGCTCAGCTATGTTTATCCGAAGAATCGAAGAAGTATACGGTAATTACCACGCACCGAGGACTATTTAAATACAACAGACTAATATACGGTCTATCCTCGAGCCCAGGTATTTTCCAAAGAACAATGGAACAAATATTTGCTGATATACCTAAAGTGGGGGTGTTTCTTGATGATGTCATTTTGACTGGACGCGATGATAAGGAACATCTAGAAATTCTTCATAAAGTGTTACAAAGATTGCAAGATTACGGGTTAAAAGTCAAAAAGGAAAAATGCACATTTATGGCTGACTCGGTAATTTATCTGGGTTATGAGATAGACAAGGACGGAATACATACAAATCCAGATAAAGTAAAAGCAATTGAAAAAGTACCTATACCTAAAACCGTGACCCAAGTAAAAGCATTTTTGGGTATGGTTATGTACTATGGCAAGTTTTTAAAAAATATAAGTACCATTTTAAGCCCACTGTATGCCTTATTAAGGAAGGGCGCGAAATTTGAATGGACAGACGAGTGTAATAAATCGTTTTGCAGAGTAAAGAAGATGCTGTTGTCAAGTGAAGTGCTGGCCCACTACGACCCTGCGCTGCCCCTGGTGTTAAGCACGGACGCCAGTAACGTGGGCGTCGGCGCCGTGGTCGCGTACCAGCTGTCGGACGGCACCGAGCGACCCATCGCGTACGCCTCACGAGTCTTGACCGCAGCAGAGAAAGCATACTCGCAAATAGATAAAGAGGCGCTGGCGATAATATATGGAGTTAAGAAATTCCACCAATATTTATATGGACGAAAGTTTTTACTGAAGACGGATCATAAACCACTGGTATCAATATTTGGTCCCAAGACGGGAATACCAACTATGGCAGCGTCCCGAATGCAACGTTGGGCCGTGATATTGTCAGGCTACGATTATGACATTGTCTATGTAAAATCAGAAGATAATGCGGCGGATGCATTGTCGCGATTACCATGCGATACACCAACAATAAAAGGGGAAGAATATACCTATTTGAATTTTGTTTGTGATAACTTACCCATAACCCACGTGCAAATTGAGCAGAAGACAAAAGAAGATGAGCATTTGCGACAGATAGTAACACATATCAAATCAGGTTGGCCAGGTCACTGCGTTGATAAAGATTTACAACCGTATTACGCGAGAAGAAATGAGCTTTATTTGGATGCAGGTTGTATTATGTGGGGATACAGAGTAGTGATTCCCACAGTATTCCGGAAAAGAATGCTAGAAGAGATACACATTGGCCACATGGGCATAGTAAAAATGAAGTCAATAGCAAGAAGTTATGTTTGGTGGCCGGGAATTGATTCCGACATCGAAAAAACTTGCAAGGAGTGTGAGACGTGTACGATGGAAGCACCAGCACCGCCGCGGGCACCGCCGCAACCGTGGCAGTACCCACTGGAACCGTGGTGTAGGCTACACATGGATTACCTAGGACCCATTAAAGGCAATAATTATTTTGTATTGATTGACGCCTCAACAAAATGGATAGAAGCATTTAAAATGAAGGAAACAACAACCATAGCAACAATAAAAGTATTAAGAGAAATTTTTGCGCGATTTGGATTACCTAGAGAAATCGTATCAGATAATGGAACAGTATTTACAAGCGCAGAAATGAGAAATTTTATGGCCATAAATGGAATAAAACATACTTTTACACCAGCTTACCATCCTGCTTCAAACGGCGCGGCCGAAGGGGCGGTAAAGTTGTGCAAACGAGCTATCAAGAAAGCAGAGAGAGATGGCTGCGACGTGGATATCGCTTTACAAGCATATTTGATGGCTTATAGGAATACAGCACATGGGACAACAGGAGAAACACCCGCGATGTTACTACAGCGACGTAATTTACGCTCGCGCCTCGACTTTCTACGAGAGGGAGGCGCCCACCGCGCGGCCGAGCGCGTGCGCACTCAGCAGCAGCGCCTCGGGGAGCACGCCGCCGGCACAGAGCGAGCGTTCGCTGTGGGACAGACGGTATGGGCTAGGAACTTCGGTGTAGGAGAACGCTGGGTGAAAGGAACAATTAAGAGATACGAGGGGTCACGGACAATAATAGTGGAGGGAGAAAATGGTATACTTATGAAAAGGCATATAGATCAAATAAAAAAATATAATTGTTTATCGGGTCTACCGTATCCTAGTCTGGGGGAGCATGACGTGGTCCAGCAAGAGCAGAGACCGATCCAGGTGCGGTCCGCCACACCGCTCCCGCCAGGGTATCGTACTCGTTCCGGAAGACTAGTTAAGCCGATAGATCGTTTATACCTTTAATTTATTTTTTAGTAAGTAGCTATAAGTGTAGATATAAATAGTACGTATAAGTTAAATATTGTTTGTTAAATGAGTTAGTATTGTAAGCATTAAATAAGGGTGGAGGTGATATAATATGTAAATAATAAATGTTGAGGGTACTACAAAACATATTTACTTTTATATATTGTGGGTAGGCCAGTTCCGCAATAAACGTTAGCTCGCGAACAAGTGTTTCCTTTGTGTTCCCAAATTAGATCGAATAAGATCCAAATACACATCATGCAGGTACCTTAGATACCGTAGAGGTGTACTAAGAAAGGAATTCCCGAAATTCCCACGGGAACGGGAATTAGCGGGAAAATCCTTTTGTATGAAAAATCTAAACCACTCAAGTTAGACGTTTGAAATTTGGCATGCAGGTACCATAGGTACCGTAGAGGTGCACTAAGAAAGGAATTTCCGAAATTCTTACGGGAACGGGAATTAGCGGGAAAATCCTTTTGTATGAAAAATCTAAACCACTCAAGTTAGACAATTGAAATTTGGCATGCAGGTACCTTAGATACCGTAGAGGTGCACTAAGAAAGGAATTCCCGAAAATCCTTTTGTATGAAAAATCTAAACCACTCAAGTTAGACGTTTGAAATTTGGCATGCAGGTACTTTAGTAAACTTAAAGCTTAGTTGCAACAGGATATTAGAAAATTCCCACGGGAACGGTAGTTAGCGGGAAAAAACATTTGTATGAAAAAATCAAATCTAAATAAAAGGAGAAACTGACTGACTCAGTGACTGACATATCAACGCATAGCCTGAACGGCTAAACGTAGGCATTTGAATGGAAGGGACATAGCTTAGGTACCGTAGAGGTGCACTAAGAAAGGAATTCCCGGAATTCCCACGGGAACGGAAATTAGCGGGAAAATCTTTTTGTATGAAAAATCTTAACCGCTTAAATTAGACACTTGAAATTTGGCATGCAGGTACCTTAGTTAACTTAAAGCTTAGTTGCAACAGGATATTGCAAAATTCCCACGGAAACGGGAGTTAGTGGGAAAAAAACATTTGTATGAAAAAATCGAAACCGCGTAAGATAGATATTTTCAATTCAATTCAATTAAATTATTTATTGCATTCCATGTAGTACAATGGGGTGTTACATAGGCATAGGAACTAAAACATGGACCCTGTAGGGCACAGCAACGTTGAAGGGAAGAGAGGAAGTGTGTATTAAAATTAAAACTCAATGAACAATCAATTAAAAAAAAACAATTCAATCAATTGATTCAATCTAGCATGCATGCATACCTTAGTAAATATAAAGTTTATTTTTGGCTGTATTTTGAAAAATGGGAGTTATTGGGAAAAAAAAATGTACTTATGAAAAAATCTAAACTGCATAAGTATGCACTCCCACACACACAAAGATCTCTCTCTTATATAACACGCCACGCGGACGAAGTCGCGGGCAAAAGCTAGTGTTATAATATATATATTTATTCCAAAAGTCAACTAAATATGCCAAACACAAATGACCACAATTTACACTATTGAAATTCAGATTTCTATTGTAATTATAATATATGTTACATTTCTTTAAATACTTTATTAGTTCTAGTGGAGGCTTAAGATCCCCATAGCTATTGAAATATTCACAACATTTATTTATTTTTACATAAGCAACCCAGTGAGTTCCTCCATTTTCTGAATTGTCTAAATTAATAATTCCACATTCAATTTTTTTTGGCATTTTAGGCAACCTATCTTTCATATAAACAGCACGAAAATAAGGAATATTTTTGGCATATTTCATAATATCAATATTTGTTAATGCTCGATTAGGTAGCTCTTTCATCAAGATTTGGTACATTTTATGAATAATCCGTTTCCTTTCTTGTAAGGTTTCATGTATAAACCTTTACCGATTGCAACCGATTCCATCACCTTATTATGACGTTCTGTTCTGTTTCACGCAAGTTCTGTTGAGCGGTTTTATAGTCATTTACAGTTTTAGCAACACCAGCTGCACCGCCTGCTAAAGCGCCTAAGGCTGATAAGCCAGCAAATATTGGAATTCATGGTAAAATTCCTTCTGTTTTCGGTATAGGTATAACACGTGGTAAACGAATTTTATGTTTATGATTTTTAAAGATTTTTTTTTGCAGCTAAATATGCATATTTTACCACTGACTTATTATCTTTAGGTTTCAGTTTCTTGATGTGTGACTTTATTCGAGAAACTAAACCTTTAAAACTTGTGATACCAGATTCCGTTTTTAATTTTGTTTTCATAACTTTACTGACCAGCCATGATGCGAGTATTTTCACCCTTCCCAGCGTTTTTTGCTTTGAGTCGTGCTTTAGCCATATTTAAAAGTTGTAAATCTGCTTGATGACGATTATGTAAATCACTATAATTCGAGTATGCTATGTCGTGGCGTTTGCAGGCTTCGTCAAGTTCATTAACACCTATATCACCTCGCAATAATCGTTCTTTTAACCTAGTCCCGGGTCCGCAATAGTTGTAACCTGGTAGGTGTAACTCAAACGGTAAATTATTTATTAAACTATTTATTAGTCCTCCTCCTTGCATGGGTACAAACATAATGAAAATAGAGATAACTGTTCTATTTATTGAACAATCTCTTTTTTGTTAACCCAACTATTCTCTTCCTGTGATAAACCTAACCATTTTACATATAGTTGATTTCCTCTTTTCTTAATAACTTTTTCAATCAAATATACATCAGGATAAGCAGTTTTTTGTAATTCGTGTTCATAAAAGCCTCCCAATATTTCGTTACTTTTTTGATCTTCAATTTGATAAGTGACTGGCTTCGTATTTACACATTTTTTAATACGAAATATCTCTGTAGACCAGTTAGGTGTATATCCTTTGCTAAAACTACTTTTATATTTGCTTATACGAACGTAGTCACCAACTTTAAATTTATGACTATTTTTTTCTAATTTATTTTTTCCGATTTTCATTATATTATTTTTTATGATTGGTTCATTTTCATAATTGATGTCGATTGGTTTGAACTGTGTAATACGGTGTTTAGTATTGTTGTAGGTACACACGATTTTATTTAACGGTATTCCTACCCACTTGTAATTGCCATTAAGACTGAAAAGTTTGTATAGTTTGGTTTTCAATGTCCTTATAACTCTTTCCACAATAGAAGCTTTTTTAGTAAAGTATGTTGAATAATGGTTAACAGATAAAGATTTCATTAAATTTTGAAAAAATGGTGTTATAAAATTCTGTTCCTTGGTCAGTTTGCAAGTTGATAGGCTTTCGATAAGAATGCTTGACTATTGTCTCAAAAGCACGAGTCACCTCTTCCTTATTCTTCGTTTTAAGCGGTATTACCCACGTGTACTTTGAAAAACAGTCTATAACAACTAATGGGTGAATTTCAACAAGTCTCTTTTTTTTATCATTTCGGTGAGATTTTTTATTTCAATGCTATTCTACATTTTTTTTATGACATATGAAACTTTAACCTATTTTATATAATGTACGTGAGCGGGTATCAAATACGATGAGAGCTCACTGAGATATTTAAGGTTGAATTTTTATTAGTCCACTGAAATGATAAGTACCCACCGAAATGATAAAAATGTACACCGAAATGATAATTAGTCCATGGAAATGATATAACTGTGCACCGAAATGAATTAAGTCCACCGATATGATACGGGTAAGAAAAGTTGTGCTGCTAAGCTAGGGTTCCGTACTATGTTAGGTTCGAAAAAGTCGGTTTGTTATGGAACAGAGAATTAATGCCGGTAGAAAAATGTATTTATTTATGTACACATAAGCACCCTCGTCTTATGAGCAGCCAGAAACTGTCTAAGCAAGCACGTCTAGCTGTGCATAGTGTTGTAGGACCTCAGAAATAACACCCAATCTCCAATGTATGAACGATGTTTATTCGATTTCAGTACGATACAATCAATACAGGTAGGCAGTCCGTCCAACATCGACCGTTCCGGCCAAACGTCACCCAAGGAATGCCCCGCTGTCAACGACGACCCTCACAATTTTCATAACGCTCTTTTATTTTTTTAAATATTAATATGTTTCTACCCGCGATTTACTAGTGAGGGCGCTAATGCTAACAGTCGGCCATTCTGTTATGGGGATGTCCACACTCCCCAAATTAAGCTCGGCCATTCTATACTAAGTATGACCTCATACTTTTTAATGTATAAATTAAAAATATCGAAACAAAATAAGTACTTATTCAAGAGAATATAAACATAATCAAAAATATTCATAAGACAATACATTTTTCAAGTAATTACCTAAGTATATAAAATTATGTTCTGTAAAATCATACACAAGAATAAAATAAACATTAAAAAAAAGTTAAATAATAATTTCTCGATTTAATACATTTGTGATACCAGTTCAAGTTAAACTTTCTTATGAAGTAAATCAATTAAGTATAAGTATATTAATTTCAACATCTGTCCTTTTCTTCTTTTTTTTTGGACACAATTATACTGACAATTTTTAAAATATCGAGCTTTACTCGACAGATAGACTAGTATGCGCAGTAGCATTAAACTCATATTTCATTGACGAGATCCAGCCATCCGAAGGCCGCTTTTAAGGTCCAATCAACTTTTGTTCCGGTTTGACCATCCGAAAGCCATTCTTCATCAGCAGTAATCGTCTAGCCATCCGAAAGCCACGATTTACTCTTCTTTTATCACATTTTAATCAACATAATGTACCAAATATCTGCGCCAATCGTCATCATCATCCGGGGCTCGCCGACTTCCCGGACAATCTCACATTGAATCTAGTCTGTAAAGGTTAGGGATAGGGTTAGGGTTTACTATAATTTATGCAAAAGATATCTCTCAAATTATTGTTAATATTTATAAATAGGGATTCATTGTTCATCTTTCGAATCTGAGCTACTACTATCCTCAGAGTCTTCGCTAACAACCGGTGAGCTGGTTATAGTGATCCATGGTTTTAATTGATCCGCTGAGTAGGTGTTTTTATAACGTCTCTGTGAATGACCCTGAATGCTAGATATTTCGTATCTATCATTACCTAACACGCCGGACACTTTATACGGCCCTCGAAACTTGGGTGCTAGTTTTTTACTTTTACCCTTATCGGGGTTGTGGTTCGGTATCATCACCAAGTCTCCTTCTTTAAAAAGTCTAGTTGGGCTTCTAGTCTTATCGAAATTTTCTTTCATTTTTGCTTGCCTCTCTTTTATTTTTTCTTGAACCGCGTTTCTTAATGCTTCCCTTTCAGAATCTAATATCTGTTCTTCTGTTTCAAGACCTGCTCTTACAATACCTTCTGATTGACAGGTTGTCCTTTGTCCGAATACAATTTGGGATGGGGTTTTCCCTGTGCCCCTATTCACAGTGTTATTTAGACTCCACTGTAATTTAGCTACATTTAGATCCCAATCCTTTTCATCGAGCCCGTGGTTCATCGCCGAGAGTGAGTTTAATATCGTTCGATTGTAGCGCTCGATTTGTCCATTTGCTCTTGGTGTGGCAACAGCGTTTAGAACATGTTTCGCTCCAATCGAACTGATAAATCCTTTAAACTCGCTTGACGTAAAGCTCGTCCCCTGGTCAGATATAATTATTTTTGGGCTTCCAAATGTAGCAAATACATCCTCTAACACTTTTATTGTCGTTTTAGATTTAGTATTTCTGACCGCTTTTACAAATATGAACTTACTGAATCCATCAATAATTCCTAAAATATAAGTATTTCCTCTTTTACTCTTTATGAAAGGACCCAAATGATCCATATGGATCGTATGAAAAATGGCATTAACTTTGGGGATCGGATGTAAGTATCCTGACTTTTTCCCTGACATTTCTTTACTATAAGCACAATTTATACATGCCTGGACATATTTTTTAATAAAGCGGTTCATCTTGGGGAACCAATAGTCTGCTTTTATTTTCTCCAAAGTCTTATCGGTCGAAAAATGACCCGCTTCATCATGATTGAGCTGACATATTCTCCACCGTGCAGAATTCGGGACTACCCACTTAAATTTTGACCCAACCCGTCGATATATTTTGTCGTCACGCATAACATAGTTATTCGAAATGTCCTTGAGGTCTTCTTCACTGGTCTCCAAAACGGTTTTAATGTGTCTTATTCGAGGGTCAGTCATCTGAACTGTGTGCAGCCAATCCGCAGTAGTAATATTTAAAACCTCAATTTCTTCTAACGAGCTAGGAGGTGATACTGGGTTTCGACTCAACGCGTCGACATGCTGCATGCTGTGGCCCGGTCTGTACTCGATGGTGAAGTTGTACTCCTGCAGCATTAACCACCACCTAGCTATCTTTGGAATGAGATCTCGTTTTGTTAAAGTACTGCGGAGGGCATTGCAATCAGTGATGACTTTAAATTCAAGGCCGATTAGATACACCCTAAATTTCTTTAATGTAAGTACCACTGCAATGGTTTCTAATTCATAGGAGTGCCACAGTGCCTCCTCTTGAGTCGTCTGGCGACTAAAATAAGCAACCGGCCTAAAGGGTGTTTCTTCATTAGGTCGTTGTAATAGAACTCCACCTAGCCCCAGTTTACTTGCGTCACAGTGAACTTCCGTTATGAACGTCGGGTCAAACAATGCTAAAATCGGTCGCGAGACTAGTCTTGATTTTATATTTTGGAAAGCCGTTTCCTGTTCATCACGCCATTGCCACGGAACATTAGTCTTAGTAAGGTTTGTTAAAGGTCTAACAATTAGCGAGAAATTTTGAACGAAGCGCCTAAAATAACTAGCTAGACCAACAAACTGCCGTACTTGATGTACATTTGTTGGTCTTGGAAATTCGGAAACAGCCTGTATTTTCCTGTCTCCTGGCTTCAAACCGCATTCTGATATTTCATATCCGAGATAGTTAATTTGAGACTGTAGAAAGCAACATTTATTAATGTTAAGTGTCAAATTCGCTTCCCTCAACAACTCTAAAATAGCCTTAAGCTTATCAAATGCTTCTTCGATGGTGCTAGCAGCGGACAGCAGGTCATCTAAATAGGGAATGGCTAATTCGAACCGTTTAGCCCCAAGCGCTTTGTTAATCATACTCTGAAATACTGCGGGGGCATTAACAAGTCCGAATGGCATCCGAGTGTACTCATAGTGGCCGTCAGGTGTCACAAAAGCTGTCAGGTGACGTGATTCCTCGGCCACTGGTATCTGATGGTACCCGGATGCCAAATCTAAGCTTGTAAAATACGATTTACCACTTAAACGATCAAGTTGGTCGTCAATTACAGGCATAGGATAACTATCCTTAACGGTTTTCTTATTTAAGGCCCTATAATCAACACACAGCCTGTAATCATTATTTTTCTTACGAACCAACACTATAGGGCTAGCGTACGCAGATTGTGATTCCTGTATTATCCCGTTAGCCAGTAACTCTCCAACCATCTCTCTCACTTTAGCGCGCTCACTAAATGGGAGACGATAGGGTCTGTAGGTGACGGGACTATTGTCATTTAGGTGAAGCGTCATTTGCGAAATAGAGGTTGAGCCAAGTTCTCTCATATTAAAAGCAAAGCAGTCTCTAAAGCTATTCAATAGTTCCAGTAAACGGGCCTTATCACTGTCTGCAACTCTAGGGCCAATATTTAGCATGTCTAGTGTTATGGGTTCTTTAGCAATATCTGTTGATACATTATGTGCCTGGTTGCTGATATTAGTTATGTTCACTTCCAAGTTTTTCCTTTCTGAATGAATATTTACACTTTTACTCATTTTGATCGCCCGGCCCAATAATTTTAACCTGGGTAATTTACTTGATTGTTGGGATAAACTTAAAATTATACATCGACCCTTACCATTTTTAAAACTATATATGCCTTGCAAAATAATATATTCGTTATCGGGTTGTAAACATGCATTACCAGGTATAAATAATAGACCGGTATAATCGGTACCCGTGTGTACCTCTATATCTTTTGACCCGTTTAGTGAAACGTCCTCACTATTTAAAATGTTTATCTTTTCTACCTCCGAATTATCACAATACAAAATAAGGTCTTTACTAGTTTTATGGACTACTACAGTTGGCAACTCTGTTAAGGATTGACCGATAAGGACATCTGTCTTTAATAGGTCATTGGGTACAACGAAAGCATCTACATCAGCCACGACTGCATCTACTTTGATGGTGACGTTAACCTTACCGATTGGGACAATACTACTAAACGCGAAACCTTTAATGATAGGAAGCCCCGTTTTATCCATAAGCAATTGCAAGCTATTCGCTATACTTTCCCGGATTAGAGTACATTGACTGCCGAAATCTAAATATGCTGAACACGTTACATTATCGACTGCGATTGACTTAAAGTACTTACTATTTAATTGTTCGGTTGTAGATATTTGTAATACGTTAGTTTCCGGTTTGTTATCCATTTTTGTGTTGTGTGGTTGCTGACCATTGTTATTGCGATTTGCATAGCAGTTCTGTGTCTCGTGACCTAAACGCTGACATTTGTCACACCTTTTTAGAGGTTTTGTACATTTTCTTGCTGTATGTCCAGGTTCGGAACAATTAAAGCACTGTACAACGTATCTGGGCTTGTCTCTCGCTGTTGAATCAGTTCGTATTGGGTTCCCTCTACTATATGGCTCTGCCTTTGAAATGTGTACTTCTCGTCGTGGCATTATATTGTTCCTTTTTGAAATGCGCCTTAAGTATTTAAGTAACTGCGAAGGTCTTTTGAAATTACAGCCTTGAGCGTTAAGACGAACGCCGTTGTCAAAAATCCCGCTGACAATGCAGTCGACTGCGTTTCTGCCCGTGAGTCCACACATCTTCACTAATGTGGCTTTATTATGAAAGTATTCCTCAAGCGTTTCCTCTCGTTTACTCCTCCTGCTAAGCATTTCTGTGAGGCGATCGGCATAATTTCTGTCATCGGGGAAATTTTTAATAATTTTCTTTTGCCATTGTTTCCAGCTTAGATCGACACAACTTCTGCTTTGGTACCATTTCTTTGCGTGCCCGGATAGCTTTGGTATAGCATAATAAATAATTTGCTTCTCGTTCCATCCATATATTCGTGCAGTATCATTGACCTTGCGAATCCAGTTCACGGCTGTCTGGGAATGAGCGTCCGGGTCAAACTCGGGTATGACATTATGCGCTCCTTCGAAATGGTTTCCCGTTTGACTCATTACTTTCAGGAACTTTCGAAAAAGGTTTTTATCTGATCCGCTTTTTGATCGGGTGTGCAGACGTCTCCTCTTTTCCTTCAAATGTGACGTCCGGACCCTAGACCGCGGTCGTCTCCTCTTCCCTGATAAGTTCGACGACGAATCGGAATTATCACTAGACGATGATGAGTCTGTCGAACTATAATAGCGACGACGACGATCACGGCGTTGAGTGCGCGTCCGATTTCTGCGCCTATATCTGTTGCGTCCATCAGACGTACTCGTCTCTGAGCTCGTGTCGCCTGTCCAACGCGTTCCACTGCGAGATCTTTCTCGGTACGTGTCACGCCGGGGTTGTCGTCGTTTCGATCTTGTCATCGATCTTCTTCTTCGGCGAAATCCGGACTCGCGATTAAGGTCCCTTGCCGGTCTAGTGCCTTCACGCCTTTCTAGAGGGGGTGTATAGTGGGACTTTTCGCTTGCAGACATTTTGAAAGTGGTTTAAGGCAAAGACTATAGTTAAACAGAGACAATCATCCCGTAAATTCAACGTTACGTCGGATCGAAACATGATTCAAAGTTTTTTTTTTGTGCGTAGGTTTTATTTAAAATTTGTGATAATTAGTCAAGAAAAAAAAAAAAATAGTAGGGAAGAAAACAGAAAAAAAACAACACTATTAGTCAATTAATAAAGAAATAAACTCCTTTTCAGAACAACGTTAAATTCATGACTGTAAGGACTAAGTAATTATAATAATAAAACGATATACAAATAGCAATAATAATAACAATTCAGTGTCACCAACCTCAGTGATTTGACAAAATCCATAACTTTGTAAAATGTGCATAATTTATATATTTGAAAGCAAAGAAAAAGTTGTGTAGATAGATATAGTCATTTTTAGGTAAATAATATATACCTATACACTCGTCTTCGGCTTCGGCGATGCTTTTCGCCCTTATCGAAAATATTTTTAAATCTATCTATTTAATTTGTTCAGATTATACAAACAACATTCTATTTTACAACGTAAGTACTTAATAATGCCTTAATAAGTATGCATTAATTGTGTATTTTAAACAACACTTACCCATTATTAATTAAGTAACCTTTCTTATTAGATTCGCAAGCCAACAGAACTGTATGATTTAAAATATAACATATTAGATACAAAGTCCCTTCCGAAACGTATTGAGTGTCATAATCGTCGCACAGTAATTTAATTGATACTAAACCTTTTATATGTACCTGTTTTGAGTATTTGTCTAACCACCGAAATCAGTGACAAACTGGATACTACGTCACTATTTCCGCAAATATAATACCAACTATCATTACTCGTAAGAAAACCTACTTGTTATGAGGTTTACCTAAAGATGTTCTACTACATAGAATATGGACGTAGTGTAGATCACACATACGACTAATTGATACCTACCCCACGTCCATGATACTGTTGTTGTTGTGATAGAATCAATAAGTACCTACTGGTAGGATTTTATTCTTTATAAAATGGCACGTCGTCTATTTAACTCTCAACAAAACAAATAAAACAAACTTACATACCTGTAATTGTTCTCTGACGTTCTTACCACTTCTGATTGTTGTAGGACCTCAGAAATAACACCCAATCTCCAATGTATGAACGATGTTTATTCGATTTCAGTACGATACAATCAATACAGGTAGGCAGTCCGTCCAACATCGACCGTTCCGGCCAAACGTCACCCAAGGAATGCCCCGCTGTCAACGACGACCCTCACAATTTTCATAACGCTCTTTTATTTTTTTTAATATTAATATGTTTCTACCCGCGATTTACTAGTGAGGGCGCTAATGCTAACAATAGGGAAGTGCTAGTTCCGACTATGAATGATATTGTGTTTCGCAGGAGAAGCATGAGAGTAGAATAAATGCAGTAAATGAAAGAAAGTAGATAGTTTTAATTGAAATCCATGAAACGGAAGTACCTGTGTGGTAGAGACGGAGGAAGAAAGCCTAGGTACACATACCACGATCAAAGTCAGGTTATTTGATGTTTTAAAGAAAGGAAAGGCCAAGAATGTTCTAAACTGGTGAGCATGTGTGTAAATATTTTAATGAAACTGGAAAAAGTGAACGTGGTTTCTCAGGATCTTGTTCATATGTATAAATAAAATTTCTTATTAATTAATGAATCAACTCTTATATTTCTTCACAGCACAATAGTTTCATAATCATGTACTTATATAAAAAACACCAAAATAAAAGATTAGTTAGCTTAGAAAACTACCTTCTTTTAAAACTATTTTATGATCACAAAATGTTTTGTTTCTTTATTCTATTTTAATTCTCTAATCAGTCTTTATAAAGATATCTTTATCACTATAATATATGTATATATATTCAAGTTTTATATGGATATGCACCTACTTATGAAGTATTTTTTTATTAATCATATCACAACCTGTCTTAATACAGTTTCCGAAAAATACTACTTTCTTATAATACTATTTTATGATCACATGTTTAACCCTTAATTCTACTTTAATTCTCTAATTAGCTTTTTTATATCTATGAATACGTAAATATTGAAATATAACAAGTATTTATTATTAGTAACATCCCTGCACGTATTCGAATCTTATAACATCTTAAAATAATACTTTCTTGTAATGCTATTTTAAAATCACATAATACTTTATCTCTATATTATAGTTTCATTGTCTAATCAGCCTTTTTAGGGTTATAAATATTAATATAAAACAAATAATAAATGCTTTCTTTCTTATATATTGACTTATATGCATCGTATTGTCAAGTATTTATTGTCGAACGATCTATTTATTATTAATCACATCACAGCACGTCTTCACTATAATTAAACCGACAGTCGTAAGTTTCCTCAATAAGTTTAACTTATTCGTCTACTCAATAATAAAATCAATAAAATCAACTGTATGTTTCGTACAAAATATGATTTGCACACACACGTATTAAATATCTACGCACGAAAGATCCAACTAAGTATAGGTTCTAATTATTATAAAAAAATAGCAACACACATGAATTTTAGTAAAAACATTTGCATTAGAACCTAGATCTTTCGTGCATTTAACAATTATTATAAAAACAACAACGAACCATCTACTTACTGAATTTAGAGAAAAAAAACAACAGTTTAGTTAAAAATATCTATCTACAGACGACGAAGATAATCGTCTTGCTCGTCTTCTAGTAACTTTGACCTTGATTTCTTCATCGCTGTCAACATTACATGACTGTTCACATTTTGCAATATATGCGATATCAGGATTTTCAAAAAATGAACACGATGGACTGCCTAGGTCGGCAAAGTTTTCATATTTTTCAAGCAATGATTTCGGTATCATCAAAGATTCTTGTCCAGTATTTTCTTTGTCACAGCTTACTGCATTATGAGATTGAAATGTTGATAAGTTAATGATCGAAGTTTTAAAGTTTTGGGTTGAATGTATTAGTGGCTTATTTATGTCACTACTTTGTAAAGGCTTGGGGTCTTCCGAATTCAACATTTCATCTGATAGTGGTATTTTTGTGGTGGAAGGTTTGGGACGTAGAATTAATCTATCCGATAGTTGAATTCGACGCAGTTGTGCAGTATTTTCAAAAGTCTTGGTGTTCAAATTACGTCGAGGAACAGTCTCAACAGCGCTAGGGTCATGGAAACCCAAATGTTTCCCGTGAGGACAACTAATAGCTTCATTCAGGCATTCTGTTTCAGTACAGAACAGATGACGAAGTGCCAAACGGTTTCCTGATTCCTTAGCCCATACAACTTGGTGAAGTTTCATAGTTCCTGTAAAAGTTTTCAAGTCCTTGGGCAAAAGCCAGTCTTTTTCGGTCACCAGATAATCTTCCACTATCTGTATTTTCACGCCTTTAACAGAAGTCTTTAAGATGTTTACTAGATCATCAATATTTGTAATGTCATGTTCATATGAGACCTGTTTATCCAGCGTTCTCTTTAATACTCCACCTACTCCATCTGCTGCGCTTTTTCCGTGACCACACTCACAATAGTTCCAAACTATGTGGGTCAGCATTGGACAATAGGAAGACAACTGTGATATTATATACAATATCTTTTTGTTCCTGTACTGGGCAGATGGTGAGTCAGAAATAATGTAAAGATTTCGAACCAGAGGCGCAGTTATCTCAATTTCTCGCAAAATGGGAACGAGATGTGCCCATACTGCAGAAGCATCATGTCTTAAAGAAGTACTTACAGTACAAAAAGACTGAGTTTTGGAAGTTTCATTGTCCAGTTTAAAATACATTACAATACAATACAATACAATACAAATACACTTTATTGCACCAAACTAAAAATAAATAATTACAAAAAGTCTCTTAATGAAGTACATGGCAAATGGCGGCCTTATCGCTTAAAGCGATTTCTTCCAGGCAACCATAAGGTGAGGTAAAATGTAAAAAATAATAATAATAATAATAATAAGAAGTACAACTTATTACCAATAAAGTACAATTTTACCAATAAAATACATGCAAATAAATATATATAACATACTTACAAATATAATATATACCTAACCTGTATACATAACCTAACATATATACCTACTTATATAAATAGTACACACAAAATAATAATTTATGAGTAACCACACTGACGTTCATAATAATAACGAAGAAGATTTTGAAAAATATGCAAGGATTTGGCTTGTCTAATAGAGGGTGGCAGAGAATTCCACAGTCTCACAGAGTACACGGAAAAAGACTACAACTGAATACAACTGTATGTAATGTAAATTGTTTTCTGCTACCACCAAAATGTACTGATTGAACTTCAGAACCATATTTAGAACTATAATTTTCACTAAAGTCGATGTGTATAATGCAGTCTTTCGTAGTCATATTTTCTTTCAAAGTCCTAAATGCTTGATTTTGATTTTTGTTATTAGCGCAATGTTTTAGGAAAGGTTTCAGAGTTCTTTCAAATACTTTTATTAGGTCTAGTGGTTTTACCCAGTGTCTTACCTTTTCAATTATAGTAGCACATTTTTCCACGCCATTTTTGATGTAAGTGCTTTTTTTCTTCTCCCAAGCCCAATATGCCACGTTAACGTCATTATCAAATTCTTGGTAATCAATGTGTCTATTTTTACAACTCAGACACGTTCTTTGCAGACAATTGACGTTGTCTTTACTACAACATAGGCTGTTTAAAACGTCAGATATTGTGTTTTCTTTAATAAGCCGGTTTCTTTTCAAAGACTCGATTAAGAGTTTCATATTCTCGTGCTTATCACAAAGGCACGTGTTTCGTGCATTTACATTTGGCTGTATTACCCAGAAAGTTTTCAATCTGGAAAATGTAGAATAACTTACCGATGGTGCGCCTGATTCCAAATATTTCAAGTGTAAATTTTTGAGTGTGTCTGTGAGCAATCTCTTTTGTTTTTTTAAAGTATGTCTGGACACGGTGTCATTCTTTCCAGGACAAAGTGACGAATTTTCATCGTCTTCGAAAAACTTCACAATCCTTGCATGAATTCCTTTTTTATTTATACAGGGTGTAACGGAACGGGGGTATCAACCCGAAGTGTGCCTACTCTGTCACTATCTACAAATCACATGCGAGAGTATTGGCCGCCTAAATTCATATTTGCATTAGTTATGAGCAATTGAATTCCAGGTCTTCATGTAATAAATTCAAATTTGCACAACACTACGTAGCAATCAGCTGTTCAAGGTATTTAACTTTTGAGTGAACAGCTACCACCTCTTTTATTTATGCCTGCCCTAGTAAAGGGTAAACGTGCCAGTGATGGCCATATTAATCAATATTTTTTAAATTGTTTTGTTTCATCCTTGTGAGGCCAAGATTTCCAGACACAATATTTAAAAAAACAATTAGCTTTGGTCCCGGTTACTGCTTACTGATGTAATAAGTAGTCGTTACATGAGCCATGTCAGGGGCATTTGGCGGCTCAATAATAACCCTCGCACCAGGATTGACGAGGTTGGTTATCCACCGCACAACCAATAGGATAGAACAAGATGTGAACATACATAAATCACGGCTTTATCCCTAATGGACCAGACAGAGCTACAAGTAATTACACATATCTAATATCACACTTACTGCGCTACTGAGGTGGGCAGAGTCACTTTGTTGTACAAGTTTTGTCAAAAAATGTAGTCGATTACCTACATTAATAGTTGATAAAGAAATGTACTTTACAATGCATCTCGTCTCCTTGTGTAGTATGCTTTATTTTATGATTACGTAATATCAGGCTCCCTTAACACCGTCATCCAGGTCAAATGGGCATCACGCTAGCGGCGAATGCGTTCATGGCTAGCTAGGTACGGGACAGTTTCATTAGAATACTTTCAGAGTTTTGCAGGCCCTAAACAACTACTACTACTCATACACAGTTACCACCAATCACTGACTAAGGTGTGCAAGTACTAACACCTCACTTTACAATGGATCAACGGACACAGCGATTCAAGAGGTAACGACGCGGCGGACGAGTTGGCCAGAAGGGGAACGGGAGGTAACAGCCATCGGTCCGGAACCGATATTGCCGATCTCATTCGGACAGGTCCGCTCGCTGCTACGAACGAGAGCAGCCAACAAACACACCTTTTTTTGACGTGACTTATCGAAGATTTGCCGCAAATGACATTAACTACTTGGCCGGACAAATGGGGAGCGCTGAAGGCTCTCACCCGGTACAACATTTAAGACAACAGGCCTGAGGGTGCCCAGTTGGGCGCGAACCTCGGCTCAGGGCGTCGTCTGAGAGGAAAAATATTTGAAAGAATTAAACGACCCTAGTAAGTCGATAGCGATAAGCGCTGATTGAGGGAAGTCGTCGACCACGCCGGCGGTGTCGGTATCGGGGTATTACATACTTCGGACGCCGATGCTATTCAGTACCGTTCCTAAGCGGGATGTATTCGGAAGCCGCAACTACCAGGGGATTTGGTTGGTGCGGAGCAGAATCGAAAAAACTAATTTGAGCCATTGGGCAATGGTTGGCAGACTTAGGTCAATGTGCAGATTTTCATTGCGAAGGAACCACGAACGATTTTGTATTTCCTGTAGACGGTGGATTTGAGAGAGACTCGCGTGAGCGAAAACTACCCCTGCATAGGTCATGATCGGACGGATGCAAGTCGTGTAGATTCCTAAGGGATAATTTACTACGCTTGTTAAGGAGACAATGAACACGGCCCATTACAAACGTGGCGCGATCGCGCACACGTTTGATATGGGCCTTGAAAGTAAGACGTCTATCTAAGACTACGCCGAGATATTTGACTTGCTCCTCCCAAGGGATCGGCTTGCCAGACATCTTGATGACTTAAGTTGACAGCGTGACCGTGACGTATTATAATAGCCCTTTGAAAAGTACACCGCTGCACTTTTCTCCGGGTTTACCTTGATTCTCCATTTGCGAAACTACTTGCCCAAGGCAATGGCGCGTTGGAGAATTCCGGTCATCATAACTCGACCACGGCACGAAGAATAGATGGCTGTATCATCCGCAAATAAAGCTAGTTCGGTATTAGGGTATTTGGGAATGAACAAACACACCAGACTATGAACCACCGTAAATAAATGCAGGCAGGCTAAGATGGCACTACCCAATATCAATAGTTGTCTCTCCAAAAGAATTCTAAATGTGAAGAGGTCTCCACTAATACAGGTAACAGCTGCAGGTAGCAGGTGTAGCTGTGTGGTCACGGTGATATCAACAAACATCTGTTTACACTAGGTGTCACCGACAAGCCCCTGTGCAGAACCTGCATGGACGAGACAGCGGCCCATGTGCTACTGGAGTGTGAAGGAGCCGCCAACTACCGGGTCCGGCACTTTGGCCAGACGGGGTGCCTCCCTGAGGCGGCCGGCAACGTCAGAGGCTTGTTAGAATTCCTTGGGGATTTACAACATAGTAAAAGCAAAATAAATTTCTCAAGTACCGTTGTGACTGCCTACCCCTTAGTGATACGGGCGTGATATTATGTTAGTATGTTCTGATTACTTATGGCTCTGCCCACCCCATTAGGGATACGAGCAACTGCAAGTGATTGTGTATCTTATTAACGAGACATTAATGTTACGTTTATAACATAGTAAAGACAAAATTAATTTCTCAAGTAAAGTACCTACCTAACATAACTTTACTTTTGCTATGACATGGTAAAAGTAATCTTAAAATAAGTACTTTCGTACAATACAATAATACTTTATTGCCTACAAGGAATTAAAAACACATAACAGTATTTTTTTAAATCTTTTTCTATCGTGTGGGTTGTGAGGTGGATTACCAACCTCATCAACCCTGGTGTCAGGGTAACTATTGAGCCGCCAGAGGCCCCTGACATGACTCATGTAATGACTACTTTCTTACATGAGTAAGTAGTCACCGGGACCAACCGTGCCTTCCGAAGCACGGAATTGCAAATTGCATTGGGACAGTTAATGGGATTTATACCCTGTACCAGGATGCCAGGGCTCGCGAATAGAAAAAGGCACGCTAGTGTTTCAAACTATCGATAGTTCAGTATCGATTATCGATCATAATCATTTTCAACTACGATTTTGATTGGTAGAAATAAAAAAATAACTTTTCAAAAAATCTAAATCCATGGACTTTTGAGTTATTGAAATTCAGTTTAGACAATCAGCCCACTCAAAATAACCATACTATCGGAGTGTAGCAATACTACTGACTGAGGGCAAAATTATCGATAGTTTGTTATTAATCCGCAACGATACTATCGATTGTATTGCACTTAGGTAATAAAATCGAAAATGTTCCCACTTTCCGAGTTATCAATAGTCTTGCTATCGATCGACTCTCGGTCGGGATAGATTATCGATAGTCATTTTTTGATCGGCAAGCCCTAGTGCACCCGAAATTCAAAATGGCGGTGCTGTTAAGGGAAAGTTATCATTAACCATGATAAAAAATATTTTTTTTTTTGTATTTTTTTTCCTTCCTAAATTGTAGTCGTGTATTGTCCAACAGTGAACAATAACATCACGCCTTTTTCCCATTGGAGTAGGCAGAGACTGCGGAATTTCACTTACCACTACACGCTCGTATCGCTACATGCCCGTACCAAACATACATACATAATATCACGCCTTTATCTCTTATGGGGCAGACAGAGCCACAAGTAATCATAACATAGGTACATAAATAATTATCATGCTCGTACCGCTAATGGGATGTTCTTGTGACTCTGCCCACCCCATTAGGGATACGGGCAGAGTGATAGTATGTCTTATTATTGACAGATTAATTTCGCCTTCTGCTATTGCGCGGGATATTTGCGAAGAAACGTGGCAATTCTGTGTTAGTGCCAGAGTGTGAGCGCGGGTGATCCTTATTAGATAAACGACTTTTTTACTTTTCTAGGTTCAAAGTAACCTCACAGCTATCGACAGATTTACGCGATGGCCTGAGGTATATCCACTGGTGGATATAACAGCAGAAACATGTGCGACTGCCTTCACGTCCGGGTGGGTGTCGCGCTTCGGTTGCCCACAGACCATAACCACCGACAGAGGACAACAGTTCCAGTCACATCTGTTTCAGAACATCATGAAACTTATAGGCTCCGAACACCATCCTACCACCTCGTACCACCCGCAGAGCAATGGAATGGTTGAAAGACTCCATCGACAACTCAAAGCTGCGATCATGGCCCAAAGCAACAGCCAATGGACAGAATCCCTTCCGCTCGTCCTTCTAGGAATGAGAGCCGCCTGGAAAGAAGACTTATCTGCATCAACCGCCGAGTTGGTTTACGGCGAACCTCTTAGACTTCCTTGTGAATTTTTCACACCAACGACGAATCCAGCCCCTGATCCGGTTGATTATGTCGCACGCCTAAGACAACATATTCTTGGCTTATCTCCAACTCCAGCTTCGAACCACAGTAAGAAGACTTTTTATATACCAAAAGGATTATTTCAAGCAGAATACGTTTTTCTTCGCAGAGGTCCAGCAAAGCGAGCACTGGAACCACCTTACACCGGTCCATACAAGGTGCTGGAAAGAAACACAAAAACGTTTAGAGGTTCAAGGTCGAGAGCACACAGTTACAATAGATAGATTGAAGCCGGCCAACCTTACCAATAATGACAGCAGCAGCAACACGTCACCGCCGCCACAACGACAGGACCCGTCGACAACTGTAAACCCTGAGAGAAAAACAAGAAGTGGAAGGGTGGTAAGATTCCCAGACTACTATCGCCCGTGAAACGGTCTCGGCGGGGGAGTACTGTGGCGTCGCCTCCGAAGTCTGCACCTGAAACATTAAACATAAAATTTAAACATAATTATACATTATATAAATATACATAAAAATAAATAAATGTGGGATGGAAATAAAAGCTCGGGAAATCAGTTTCACTCAGTTTATATTATTTTTTCACCTTACAAATGTAATCGTTTCGCCATTCCCAGAAAAAGTCAAAGTCACGCCACTCATAGATAAATCTAGCACATTGCCATAGACAAAAAAAATATTATAGACCTCTTTTAGATACATTCGTTTCGTGGAATTCCAAAATCCTACAGCTCGGCTATCCTGCTGAAGTACTGTAATACAAATGTCTACAACCCTACTTTACAATAAACTGTTTTACAACACTACAATTCGGTTTGAATTTAAATTACACATTTGCAACATATCCCTAACACTATCCCGTTTCTTACAAAGGAAAGAGTCAACTAGATCAATAATAATTACCTTTTAATAACACTACAGGTGTCTATAAGTAAACGAAACAAAAGTAAATTATTTAAATTTTCATACAACATAAGTAAGCAAAACAAAAGTAAGTTGTTATTCTTCTACAACATAAGTAAGCAAAACAAAAGTAAATTGTTATTCTCCTACAACATAAGTAAGCAAAACAAAAGTAAATTGTTATCTTCATAAAACATATGTAAACAAAACAAAAGTCAATTGTTATCCTTGTAAAGAAATGAGTAAACATAACAAAAGTAAAATAAAAAAAAAGAAATTGTGATTGTTACAACATACAACATAAGTGAAACTTAAGGACTTAAAATCTTAAACATGACTAAATTATTTAGGTATAAACAAAACATAAAATGTATAGGTACACAAACATACTCAATTATTGTGCTCTCAAAGATGGAATGTCTCACAGTCGTTTGTCACCACCAACAATAGCAACATAACAGCCAGTTAGTTCAGACAGATCTAGTCGCAATGACTATCAGGGTAGGCAGAGCCTCAGGTAAGTAGAAAACAAGACTCCTGAAACAGGTAAAACAAATAGACAAAGAAATAATACCTATTCTGCAGGAATGGGCCACTTCTTCATGTATTCTGCACAAGTAGATGTGACAATAGGACCTTCTGCAGAGCTGTCAGCTTTCTCAACATTGTACCTGTCATTCCTCTTCACTTTAGTTATCCTATATGGTCCCAAATATTTAGGTTTTAATTTTAGTCCTGGTCCAAATTGTGTCCTCTTAATTGCCACCAAGTCTCCTTCTTCATATTTCTTACTCTCCTTTCTTTTCCTATTATATTGCTTCTTATTCTCTTCCTGTACCTTTTGAATTTGTTCCTTTGCTTTCCTTCTTAATCCTTCTCTATCTTCATTATACATCTCTGCACTTTCTTGTTGTAACATTAATTGTAGTTCTATGTCTTCCTTATTTTTCATTTTCCTTCCAATAAGTAGATTAAAAGGTGTAGTATTTATACTTCTCTGATATGTACTGTTAAGTGCTCGCTGTACTCTACTAACATGCCGGTACCATAAGCCTTGATCTTGTACACATAACTTGGTCAATACCGGTATAATGGTACGATGGATGCGCTCCACTTGTCCATTCCCACGTGGCACTCCAGTGGTAACTTGAATGTGTTCAATCTTTTCATCTTCACAGTACTTCTTAAAATCCTGGCTTGTAAATGCAGTCCCCTTATCTGAAATAATTCTATCTGGGTTTCCAAACATTTGTTGTAAAATGTAGAGTTTCGACAATGTCTCCTTACTAGTGGTTGACTTAGTAGGAAATAACCAAACAAATTTTGTAAAGGCATCTACTACAGTGAGAATATGGTTATACTGTTTCTGGGTTGCGGTCAGTGGTCCAATGTGGTCCACATGTAAAGTTTGTAATGGTAATGCTTCCTTCTCAATAGGGTTTAGGTATCCTTCCTGCCTTCCACTTTTTCTTGATGCTAGAATGCAAGGGATGCATGTCAACAGGTAATCATTAATCTTCTTGTCCACATCTGAAATAAAAAAAATCCTTGTTAATCAACTCCTTCATCTTCTTGCTAGAGAAATGTCCATTGCTATGTGTATTCTTAAAAATTTGCTTTTCCATACTTTGGGGCACAACCATAAGTCTTTGATCTCCTTTGAAAAGAATGTTATTTTCTACCCAATAATCCTTGTAGGTACCGCCTTTCAAAATGTCCTTTATAGCTTTTAATCCTTCATCTTGATCTTGAGCTTCTCTTAGTTGATTGTGAATACTGTTTACCATCAGTCCAACATATGGGTTTCTACTTAAAGCGTCCACATGTCGCATCCTCGAGCCTGCTCGGTGTTCCACTTTATAGTTGAATTCTTGCAGAAGCATAATCCATCTTGCAATCCTGGTAACTAAATCTTTTTTCTTTAAGGTCATTTCAAAAGCTAAACAGTCTGTTACTATTGTAAATCTAATACCAATCAATATATTTCAACGTAATATACTTACCCATAGTATTGTATACAATTCACACAATTAACAATTTACACTTACTCTTTAACAAATACTAAAATAGTAAATCACAAATTATCATTTGCTTGAGTCTAACTGCAACATTGTCATTTATTGTACTTGAACCGTAACATAATTGTAGGTATGTGCGGCGCGGAACCGGCCAGCGAGTCGCCGCACCAGTCTTACGTCTACCGCCGCTCGCTAATAATTGCTAGTTATCAAATATTATTTACTTGTGCCAGTTGTTGTTCTTTGTTCGATTGATTGCAATAAACAGTTAAAGTGAATAGTGTGTTGTGATTACTTCGCCTCAGTACAGAACAAGTAAGCAGCATCCTATAGCATTAACACCTATAAATAAATAACTATATAATAACAGTGTCATATATAATAACAGTGTTATTTGATTGTATGTTACTTACATTGCAATTTATCAACGAACATTATCCACAAACTTTTTATCATATCGGCTCTATCCAAAACACACAATGGCTCTGGAAGTTTTTACAGTAGAATGTCGACGCTCTCGCACTACTCGATGAACTTGTAAGCTACAAATTCTAACAAAGTAGGTAGGTAGCAGAAATTATCAAGAGAACTTCTCGGCAACGAGACCATTTATTTTTTTTTGTTTTGGTTTTCCCCGAAGGGTAAGGCAAAGGGAACTATGCCCATACAGCCATGTCTGACGTATTTGCAACGAGACCATAAGACCATGTTTAGTTTTTTTTTTTGTTATTTTGTCCATAGGACAGGCAAAGGCAACATAACCCATACAGCCAAATACTATATTAGGTACGTTAAATTCGTTAAAAACTAAAAACAATAAACGTATTAAGCTCGTTATAATCTAAATACTTACCGGCACCGATGCAGGTTGCAGCAGGCTCGTCGTCGACGCGACGGCGACGCATTGTAGAGCACGATGGAATTTGGACGCTTGAACGCTTCATCTGTAAACAAACCACTTCTGTACTATTTGTGTTTATCTAATAGATAATAAAATAAGAATTATAGCTTTTAAGTAGGTAGGTTGGTTATTTACCTTTAAATTTTTTCACTTTCATTATGTGAAAAAGAGAAAATCGGTACAGAAAGTTAAAGATATTACATTATTGTAATAATTATGTTTATATGGCTAACTTTTTTACAATAAGGTACTAACCTTATCATATACCTAAATATTTATAAATAATTATTAAATTATTAATAACAAAATCGACTTACCTTTGGAAATCTTGAAATACAAGTGAAAAAACGCTTGTCACTTTTTCGCGCCAACGGTTTGGGTACGAATTTACTTTTTTTTTTCATGAGACTAACAAACAGTGTTACGAGGTCCAGGCCCTTCCAAATCGCCGAAAATTTGTCGTAAAGTAGCCTAAATTCGCCTAAGTTTATTTTTGTGATGTAGCCCAAAATCGCCTAAAGAAAATAAACGTGGCCTAAAACTGCGATTATTTTCAATTTATTTTTCAATGAAGGACCTTTCAGATCACGATCCCCAAAAAAATATAGATGGCGTTGTCAAACTCCAACGTAATTATGAGGGACTTTCCACGCAACCCCCTTCCCCAATGGAATTAAAAATAATTACGGATGGCGCTGTACAGATTTCCCTTCGGTTACCTTCTAATTTCATGAATAACAGACATAATGGTGCTAATTCCTGTAAATACCATCTAATTTTATTTTAAGTTATATCTGTCATTTTCTTATCCGCCGAAAAGGAAAGGGACGGGTAATCGACAAGCATAAAATTTATGGAACACACGTCAACTTTAAGCACAAATCTAAACCAACCGTCTAAAAATTTTACATCAGTCAATAACCCGACACATTCATTTACTCATTCTTCCTAAAATTAAGAGCTGTGAATCATCCGTCCCTTTCCTTTTCGACGGATATGAAAATGACGGATATAACTTAAAATAAAATTAGGCGGTGTCTGCAGGAATCGGGGCCAGTGTTTCTTTTATCTTTGTTTTTGGGTATAAATAATGACCCTTGTTGTTATTATTACACCCAGGCACACCACATCTTCTATCCATTATTATTCTGATCAAAATAAAGAGAAGCAATATCATTTTTACACGTATCTGATTCAGATATCAAATATAGTCTGATGTTTCTTTTTTTTTAATAGAAATTGGGTACTTTATCAGAATAATAATGGATAGAAGATGTGGTGTGCCTGGGTGTAATAATAACAACAAGGGTCATTATTTATACCCATAAAATTAAGCAAAATTAAAAATTTTGAAAAAACCCACGACGGTAAAAATCTCATCGAAAAAGAATAAAATAACTCAAAACCCCCGACTTAACCCAATTATTATGTAACGAAATATTATATTAGACTTAAAAATACTTTCTAAAAAGAGTTGATATCTCGAGACATCGGTAATAGATATACTTAAGTACCTAAACAATGAATATGGATGTTTACAGTTTTTTCCTAACGTGTCTGTTTCTCGAAAATATACTTAAATGTAGCGATAATAATTTTACCATAATACATAACCGAGGAATATCCGTCGGGGGCTGCCATTAACCCAGCGAAAGTTTTTCTAGTGACGTGAATACAATTATTGAAGAATTGTAGATGTTTAACGACGACATAAAATACACTTATGAGTATGATTAAATTTTTGTTGAAATTTCATATAGAAAAGGCAGCCCCCGACGGATATTTCTCGGTTATGTATTATGGTAAAATTATTATCGCTACATTTAAGTATATTTTCGAGAAACAGACACGTTAGGAAAAAACTGTAAACATCCATATTCATTGTTTAGGTACTTAAGTATATCTATTACCGATGTCTCGAGATATCAACTCTTTTTAGAAAGTATTTTTAAGTCTAATATAATATTTCGTTACATAATAATTGGGTTAAGTCGGGGGTTTTGAGTTATTTTATTCTTTTTCGATGAGATTTTTACCGTCGTGGGTTTTTTCAAAATTTTTAATTTTGCTTAATTTTATTTCAGACTTTTTAGAGAGCATATACGAATCATAATCTATATAATGTGTAGGTAAGATCTCGCAAAACAATAAGTGTGATTCATCCTACCACATAATATTAAGTCCCTTATTATATATTATACAGTTGCTTTCTGTTTAAAGTTACCTCTATAACACTCATCTGAGAACATGCACCAATCACCCACGAACTCATTCCTGAAATCCGCATTGAAATCAGACAATACGTTTTAATTTTAATAATATTGCAATATAAACGTTTCACACTAATATAGCAGCGCCTCCTAGTGAGTTAATATCATAAGACTTATCTTAGACCATGCACCATTCAACTACGAACCCATTGCTGAAAACCGCATTGAAATCGGACAATTCGTTTTAATATTATTGCAATACTATTTTTCACTAATATTGTAGCACCCTCTAGTGAGTTAAAGACGTAATTTTTATTATTTGGGAACATGCAATAAGCTACCACGTACACATTGCCGAAAACAGAATTGTAATCGGACATTTCGTTTTGATTATATTGCAACATTGTTTTGCACTAATATTGTGGCGCCCCTAGTGAGTTACAGCCATGACACCTGTCTAAGAACATGAATTCATCAAACACAAACCCGCTATTGAAAACCGCCTCAAAATCGGATCATTAGTTTAAAAGATAGGTGGTAACATTACTTTGCACAAACGCACACACAAACATCTCTCACCCTAAACGCATATAAATGCTCCGTTCCGTCGTGGGTAATAAATGTAATTAAAATTATACTAACCGTAATTAACAACACTTTGCTTTACTTAATACATAACATACATAAACTGCCTATATACGTCCCACTGCTGGGCACAGGCCTCCCCTCAATCAACCGGAGGGGGTATGGAGCATACTCCATCACGCTGCTCCACTGCGGGTTGGTGGAGGTGTTTTTACGGCTAATAGCCGGGACCAACGGCTTAACGTGCCCTCCGAAGCACAGAATCATCTTACTTTTTCGGACAATCAGGTGATTCAAGCCTGAAAAGTCCTTACCAAACAAAGGACAGTCTCACAAAGTGATTTCGACAATGTCCCCATCGGGAATCGAACCCGGAACACCAGATCGTGAGCCTAACGCTCTAACCACTAGACCACGGAGGCTGTTTACTTAATACTACCTGATTATTGAGTGATGGGTTCAACTTTATGAATTAAATGAGGATTAATTGGATGAATTTGATTCACTTGACCACACAATCCACGTGCCACTTATAGTCGATCTTGATTTTTCTTTAATCTTCGCCAATCACTTCGTATTAATTTATCTACAATTTATTGATTGTGATCTGGGATCTTCTCTGAAATCTGGCTCGAAGGACCATGAATATGCCATCAGGCAAAAAGGCATGTCAATGCTGATTTTTAAGGGATTTAGGTAGCAATGAAACAGCACCGTGTTCGACGTAATTACGTGTAATCAATGGAACCGGAAAAAAAAACGCCTGTCAAAAACAATTAACTAATAAAAACTATTGCAAATAAATTGCTATTATAAATTGAACAGGCGTTTCGGATAATATTTGTTCTAAACACTAATATTGTGGCGCCCCCTAGTGAGTTACAGACATGACACTTGTCTAATAACATGAACTCATCAAACACAAACCCGTTATTGAAAACCGCATCAAAATCGGATTATTAGTTTAGAAGATAATTAATAACATTTCTTTGCACAAACGCACACACAAACATCTCTCACCCTAAACGCATTACCTGCTCCGTTCCGTCGTGGGTAAAAAAAATCACGCTCATAATCGCTAACAGGGTAGACATAGCAACAGTCTGAAGACAAAACTTGCAGTCACTTTTGGTATTCATATTGTAATGAAGGAAAAAGTTTGGGTATCCCCAAACCGTTACTACATACATACTATGAGATACTAAAATAAAATCTTTCTGTCTTAAAATCTTTGAGGGCTAATTACTTAGTTTTATGCCCAGGAGGTCGCGGGAAGCCGCTGGATGCGGGCAGCGCAGGACCGATCGTCGTGGAGATCCTTGGGAGAGGCCTATGCCCAGCAGTGGGCGTCATACGGCTGATGATGATGACCCTATTAAGGGTACTTTTTTGGATGTGTCTAAAAGCCTATTAAATGGAACAGTTTTTAAAAACACTTTCAGGGTTCATGACAATCTCATGTGTTTATTATTCTTCGGCGAAGTTTTAACAACTGTAACAATTTAGACGAATTCTCACTTTGAATTCCAACTTCCAATGACTTTTTATCTTTCATTCGACTGTTTACCTAGCGATACACATCCTTAGGTATAGTTATGAAGCAAAATAATTAGAAATTAGAAAGAAAAAAATTGAATTATTAAAAAAGGGATAGCGACAAAATGATGATTTCTGAAGTAAGATAGAAAATCAAGAAAAAGGTGTAAAATGGGTCAGATCTCCTAAACCGTAAATAATCGCTGAACATACATGGGGGTGTTTCTGGTGGCTAATGAGCCCCTAGATAGCCGGGTGTGGTTAGGCCGGGAGGGAAGCCGCCGAGGCCCCGGTGACGGGGGGCCCTCGCCCGCGGGGGCGAGGGGCGCGTCGAAGTACGTCTCCCCTGCTCCCGGCGTGGAGGGGGGGGAGGGACGCACTGCGTCACGCGCGGGTTGGCGCAATGACGCCAGGGTCTCCCGCAGGTGCGGAATCCCAAGTAGGGAAGCCGCCGCGCTCCTGCGGAAGACCCTGGGGCGCTTAGGGCGCCGTTTGGGGAGGGAGGGGGGCGGCATGACCCCCCACCACCCCAATTGACGATTCACCCGGCGGCGGAGTCAGAACTCCTTTCCCGCCGGGGAAACAACCGGGGGACACCTGGCGCACCAGGCGTCCCCAGCCCGCTGGGCAAAGACCTCCCGACCTCTCGGAAGCCGACCGACACCCAATCTTACCCGTGCCAGGCGATCCCTCCAGCCGACTCGACACCAGCTGCCCCGGCGACGGAGCAGC
This sequence comes from Pectinophora gossypiella, assembly GCF_024362695.1. Lineage (NCBI taxonomy): Eukaryota > Metazoa > Arthropoda > Insecta > Lepidoptera > Gelechiidae > Pectinophora > Pectinophora gossypiella. The sequence goes on along the minus strand of NW_026063265.1, from coordinate 200,736 downwards.
TTCACCGGATTGACACCACCGCCAGCTGACGGGCGCTCACTGGGCCTCCCCCAACGGGGAACCACCCGGTGGGCTCGACCTCGCTGGCGGCACCTCGGACAAGACTCACCATCGGGCTCACGGAGGGGCGATCATCGCCCGCCGTGTCCCACCCACGTGCCACGCCCGTTTCTGCGGGCGGCGACTGAGGCCACGTCAAGGGGGCACAGCCCCGAGGACGTCTCCCCGCCGCGGGCTTCGCCCGCGACGAGAAGAAGCAACCGACGAGTTTGGATCGGTAAACGATAGTCGGAGTTGCAATTTCCGCACGCACTTCAGCTGTCTGCGCACGCTCGTACTTAGTGTTCGTGGAAGTGGCGGGCATCTCCCCCCTTCCGAAACCCCTCGACAAAGTTCGAGGTTAGGGCTCGTTAGGTCCGGCTCGGCCCCCCGACCCGCGACAGGTGGTCGCGACTAAGTGCCGGTGAGCTCCCGGAACCCCACACTTCGGCACTGGTCTGCCGGGTGTGGTTAGGCCGGGAGGGAAGCCGGCGGGACCGATCGCCTGGCACGGGTAAGATTGGGTGTCGGTCGGCTTCCGAGAGGTCGGGAGGTCTTTGCCCAGCGGGCTGGGGACGCCTGGTGCGCCAGGTGTCCCCCGGTTGTTCCCCCGGCGGGAAAGGAGTTCTGACTCCGCCGCCGGGTGAATCGTCAATTGGGGTGGTGGGGGGTCATGCCGCCCCCCTCCCTCCCCAAACGGCGCCCTAAGCGCCCCAGGGTCTTCCGCAGGAGCGCGGCGGCTTCCCTACTTGGGATTCCGCACCTGCGGGAGACCCTGGCGTCATTGCGCCAACCCGCGCGTGACGCAGTGCGTCCCTCCCCCCCCTCCACGCCGGGAGCAGGGGAGACGTACTTCGACGCGCCCCTCGCCCCCGCGGGCGAGGGCCCCCCGTCACCGGGGCCTCGGCGGACGCCCCCGCTCTCCATGCCGGAGCTGGGGCCGCCGCCGCCGCGCCGGACAGCGCCGCCGCTGCACTTAGTAGCAGCAGCCCCGCTGCCGCAGCGCCCCTCTCGCGCGAGCCGCTCCCCGGCCCGCTCGACGTCCCCGCCGCCGGCCAAGGTGCTCGCCGCCCAGTCCCCGTCTTCGGGAGAGGGCAGGCATGCACTTCGACTGCCGGTGCGCGGAGCCCTATCTCCCCCCCCGTTCCGAGGAGGGTTGAGACAGGTCGCGCCCACGCCGGCGCCACGCCAGTCGCCGGAGGCGATGGATACGCAGCCGTCGTACGCGGCTGTGGCCTCGACACCTCCCGCGACTTCTCCACGGCTAATACCGCAGCGGGACGTACATTCCCCGCTCCAGGCCAAGCCCGCGTCGCAGCCCGCTCCGCCGAAGCGAGAGCGTTACCCCCCTTTGGTGGTGGAGGTACTCCCGGACTGGGCTCGGCACTTCCGAGCCCTCCGGGAGAAGCTCGGACACCCCCCTAACGCCCGACCATACGGGCGGGGGGTGCGCTTTATCCCGCGCACAGGGGAGGAGTACAGGACCATTCAGTCCTACCTGATGGCCCTGGAAAAGGAGACCACGATATCGTGGTTCTCCTACTCCCTTCCGGCGGAGCGCAACCTTAAGGTTGCCATCCGAGGGCTGCCGGTTGACACCGACCCAGCCCTCATTGAGGCCGAGTTACGCCGACTGGGGTACACCCCTGAGTTCGTGCGCGCCATCCAGGCGCGTTTCGGACGACCCGGGTGTATTTACCATGCCCAGCTCGAGCGTAACGCTGCGACCATCCCGGGCATTTATGGAGTCACGGAACTCCTCAACATGCCCGGGGTGAAGATAGAGGCCTGGCGGGGCAAAAAGGGACCGGCGCAGTGCCACCGGTGCCAGCAGTTCCGCCACTCCTCGCACAAGTGCCACCGCAAGATTGCGTGTGTGCGGTGTGGGGAGGAACACGCGGCCAGGGACTGCCCCAGACCTAGGGAGCAACCGGCGACCTGCGCCAACTGTGGTGGGCCACATCCCGCCAACCATGTGGCCTGCCCGGCCTTCGTGCGCGAGGCGCGCAACAAGAAGGCCGGAACCACAGCCCGCACCTCCTCGGGGCAAGCGACCAAGAAGGTCTTGGTCGCGCCCACAGGCGAGTCGAACGCCCAGGGGTCGCTCATGGCGGCGGCCAACGGCCCGAAGAGTGGCCCTACGAAACGGCGTAAGAGGAGGCGCGGCAGGGAAGGAAAAGGTCCCTTCTTGCCCCAAATCCCGCCGCGACAGCAGCCTAAGGAGCCGGCGACATCGTCTGCTCCAAAGACAACCCCCTCCATCCGACCCCCCGCCCCAAGCCAGGGGAAGGGGAAGTCGGCCGGAACTGGCGATCCAGCCGCCGCCAAGAAGGCGGCACTACTGGTCGCCATGGGGGTACTCCAAGATGTCCTGAAGGCACTGGAGCAAGATCTCGATCCTGTTACAGTGCTTTTGGACGGGATGAAGAGGTTGTTAACGGCATAAAATTTATGTCGTTAAGAATCCTTCATTGGAACGCCGAAGGCCTGTCTAGAAAGATAGGTCTTCTACGTGTTCTCTTGAGGGAGCAGAACATTGATGTCGCCCTGATCTCAGAGACCAAGCTGAGAGGCGCAGACCGACTGAAGATCCCCAACTTCTTCGTATACCGGAAGGACGAGCTCAGTGACCTCGGTCAGGCTTATAGAGGCCTAGCCGTCCTGGTAAGAAGAAGGTTGGTGCACCAGCCTCTGCCACCTATCGCTGGTCTTCAGTCGATCTACGCCCTGGGAGTGGAGATCGCTCTCGGAGACGTCCCAACACGTGTGTTTGCGGTTTATAAGCCGCCGGCGGCGCGTCTTGTCCTCGCGGACGTTCAGAAAATTCTGGACAGCCCGGGGCCAACGATCGCGGCCGGTGACTGGAACTGCAAGCACGTTGGTTGGAATTCCACGTGGACCTGTCCAAATGGACGACGTCTGTTCGATGACGCCAACGGGGGCGGGTATGTGGTTCTGGGGCCGGAGACCCCGACCCACTACCCGCACAACCCCGCTCATCTCCCAGATGTGATAGACCTCGCGGTGGTCAAGGGGCTCCGGCCCGATCCCACCGTTGAGACGTTAGACTATCACACAGGCTCCGACCATCAACCAGTCCTGATGGTTATTTCAAACCATCCTACCAGGACGAGGCTGCTGCCGCCGCGGCGGAAGTACTCCTGGGATAAATTCGGCCAGTACATGGTAGAGAACACTCCCATGCGACCAGTCTCGACCCCCACGGATGTCGACGAGTTGGCAACCGAGTTCGCCTCTACAGTCCAGCGGGCATTGCAACATGCCGCGCTCGAAGCTCCCAAACCGGGAGCCGCTCCTCCCACGCCGAAGCATATTGCGAATATGCTCGCGGAAAAGAGGCGACTCCGCAAGCAGTGGAATACCACGCGTTGCCCCACCATGAAGTCCCGGCTGAATGCGCTGGCCGAGAAGATCTCGGCCGCGCTCGATAGTGCCTCCGCCGACTCTTGGCAACACACTATCGACTCAGCCGGCGAGGATTGGACCGGCATCCATAGACTGTGTCGACAGCTCTCCGGGAAGCCGACACCAGTGCGACCTCTCCTCGCTCAGGACGGGACACCCCGTTTTAGAGCTGAGGATCGAGCGGAAATCTTCGCTGAGTGTCTGGAGAGCCAATTTCGGCCGAACCCAGGCGCCGACCACGACGAAGAAGAAGTCTCCCGAAATCTAGCGGGCTATTTCGGTCAGCCGATAGCCCCTGATGAGGATCCCGTCGTCTTTACGCCCGGACAGGTGCTCCGGGCGATAAGACGGACTCCGCTCCGGAAGGCCCCCGGCCCGGATGGCATTACCAACGAAATGCTGCGTCACCTTCCACCGCGTTCAGTCGCAGCGGTGACGCGCATTTTTAATGGCATCACGCGGACGGGGCACTTTCCGGATTGCTGGAAGCTTGGGCGAGTTATCATGCTCCCCAAGCCCGGGAAGAATATCCTGAAGCCTGAGAGCTATCGGCCAATCACCTTGCTACCGAACATCAGCAAGGTGTTTGAGAGACTTCTTCTGCGTCACATGATCCCACATATCATGCCACGCGAGGAACAATTCGGCTTTCGAGCCGAGCATTCCACGACCCTTCAACTGACAAGGGTACTGCACGATATGACGGCGGCCCTCAACAAGAGGGAGACCACCGTAGCGGTATTCTTGGATATGGAGAAGGCGTTCGATCGCGTATGGCACCCGGGCTTGGTATATAAGCTGTCCACGTCTACGACTCCACGTCGAGTCGTTAAGACTGTGGCCACCTTTTTAGAGAATAGGCGCTTCCAGGTGGCAGTGGAAGGCGCCCTCTCCCAAGTCCGAAGGATCGCTGCGGGAGTTCCCCAGGGTAGCTGCCTATCTCCGGTTTGCTACGCCAGGTACACGGATGACATCCCCGTGGAGGGAGGGTCCAAGCTGGCGCTTTACGCCGATGACGCTGCCTTCTTCGCGACGTCCTTGAACGCCAAGCACGCCGCGAAGAAGATGCAGCGAACCTTGGATGCCCTCCCTGCCTGGCTGGCAAAGTGGAGATTGACGGTGAACGTGGGGAAAACCCAAGCGATCACTGTGGGACGTGGTCGGCTACACCCTCCGAATCTGACGCTGCATGGTGAGGAGATCGGGTGGTCCTCGCAGGCTAAATACCTGGGTGTGACCATAGACCGCCACCTCACCATGGCCCAGCATGCGAGGAATGTGATCGGACAGGCAGGTGCTGCCACTGCTCTGCTCCGCCCCATTCTTTGCTCGAGTCTCCCGTTGCGCATGAAGCTCGGCGTGTATAAGGCGTACATTAGGACACGGCTTACCTATGCCGCCCCCGCGTGGTACGCATTGGTCTCTGAGACCCATCGCCAAAGACTGCGGGCACAGCAGTCCAAGGCGTTGCGCACCATCGCGGACGCGCCGAGATTCGTCCGCAACGAAGTAATTCGGAGGGACCTAAAAGTCGAGACTTTGGATGAGTTTATCTCCAGGCTCTCGACTGGGATGTTCGCGCGCGCGGACGAGTCAGATTTCGTGCACCTACGAAATCTGGCTCCATACCACGCGCGACCCCCGGACTGGAAGCCGTATCCTCGCGAGCTGGCTGATGTGGAGGAGCTCGACGAGGATACCTACCCAGCAACGGACTGACCCAAGCCGCCGGTTTGAGGGCAACCGTCATTGTTGACGGTTTCGACCTTGCCGGCGGACTCACCGGACTGACCTCACTGGACTGACCCCGCCGGCTCGAGCTGACCTGGAAACTTCGGGTCAAGCTCGCCGGCCACCTACTATGACGAGACACGTACCGCCTGGCTGGAGTCGCTCACTGGGCCTCCCTCAACAGGGTCTCACCCGGTGGGCTGACTCGCCGGCGGTACCATCCCGGACAAGAAATTGGGCCTTCGGAGGCGCGAAACTCGCCCACCGTGGCCCGCCCCCGTGCCCCGCCCGTTTTAGCGGGCGGCGAGAGCTATCGCACCAAAGGGGCCAAGCCCCGAGGGTGCCTCCCCGACGTCCGCTTCGCGGACGTCGAGAAGACAACAACAAAAAAAAGAGTTTGGATCGCTCTGTCCACCGACACGTGCACGGAAGTCGCCAATTTCTCCGTCTACCTACATCTGCAGCCTCAGACGAGAAGAAGCTGGGGGGGTGTTTTTGTTCAAAAATACCCTCCTAAATACTCCGCGGATCCAAAAGGCGCCACCGCTATCACTCCTACCCACCCCCGGCCTCCCACCAGCGGGTCTCACCGGGGAGGGAGTGGTAGTGTGTGCACTGCCAAGCAGACCGCTCGGCTTCGCACAGGAGGACAGCCGCAACATCGCGCCCAGGCCATAACAGGCAAGAATGGCCCCACCGATGGCTGGAGTACTGAAGCGCAAGGTGCGCACTTTCGTGCGGACCCGCGCCGTCACCACGCCTACCGCCGCCAACGCTCCGCCGCCCCCACCGCGCCTCACCGGCGCAGGACTTCGGCAGTCTCCGTTCCCGCTGCCCATGCCCCAACTCCCGGGAGCAGGTCCCGCGGAGAAGAGGACTACGACGCCGCCACAGCGGCCACCACCACCGCAGCCCGCCAGGAGGATCACCCCTCCCGTCGCACTCTCCATGCCCTCACTGGACATGGAGACAACGCCGCCGCGCTCATACGCGGCAGTTCTTAACACGAACCCGGACTCGCCGCCGCACGCGCCTCCGCGTCCGTCCCTCCGGACGACGCCCACACCGTCGCCGAAGCCCGTCCGCCTTCAGCCCCCGCTCGCCCCAGCGAGTAAGAAGATTCCGCCCATCGTGGTGGACCAGCTGCCCGACTGGCCGCACCACTTCCGCAAGCTGCGGGAGGTGCTTGGCCACGTCCCCAACGCGCGCCCGTACGGGAAGGGTGTGCGTTTCATGGCGAAGACCAATGAAGAGTTCCGGCTTTACCAGCGCTACCTTGCCGGCCTGGAGAAAGCGACGGGACTCTCATGGTTCGCCTACGCCCCCCCGGCGGAACGCGCCCTGAAGCTGGCCATCAAGGGCCTCCCCATGGACACTAACATCGCCGAACTGGAGGAGGAGCTGCGCAGTCGCGGCTACGACCCCCAGTTTATCCGTCCCATCCAGGGCAGGGTGGGCGGAATCTTCTTCGTGGAGATCCGGCGGACACTGGGCTTCCAGTCCATCTACGCCACCACCGAGTTCCTCTGTATGCCCGGTGTAAAAGTTGAAGCCTGGAGGGGACGAAAAGGAGCTCCTCAATGTCATCGCTGCCAGCAGTTTCGGCACAGTAGCCACAACTGCCACCGCCCGGCGGCCTGCGTTCGCTGTGGCGAAAGCCACGCAGCGAAGGACTGCCAGCGACCCCGGGAGGTACCGGCCACGTGCTGCAACTGCGGAGGTGCACACCCAGCCAACAGCCCTTCTTGCCCTGTGAAGTCGCGCGAGTTGCGCAACACAAGGGCAGGCACCGCGCCCTTGACCAGTGCAAGAAGAGCTGCACCTGTGACCTCCACTGTGGACCCGAGCAGCGAACCGACAGCGAGGAGCTCGCTCATGGCCGCGGCGAACGGCCCGAATGGGCCCAAGCCGCAGAGGCAGAGGCGCGCCCGAAAAAGGGCGACACCCGCCCCCACCGCTACCACCACCGCCGAGCCAATCGCCGTGGTACCCGTCCCGCCGCAGCCCTCTACGTCAACAGAGACAGCAGCCGCCGCCCCTCCCAAGGGGAAGAAGGCGAGGCCCCAAGCGGAGGCACCCCCAGCTTCCTCCAGCGAGAAGCTGGAAGTACTGGAGCAGTCAATCCAACTGCTCCACGACATCCTGGCGGCCATCCGCACACGGACTGACCCAGTGCCCATCATCGTGGGAGGCCTGGCATCGCTGCTGGGCCAACTCACCGGTGGGCACTGACTACCAACACCGGACTGGACCGGGGCTGCCCACATCCACTACTCCCCGCCGAGTAGTTAGGATCGTGGCCACCCCCCGGGGATGAGTTGACGCTTCCAGTGGCAGTGGAAGCAGTCCTCTCCCCCCCTCCAGCCGACACGACACCAGCTGCCCCGGCGACGGAGCAGCTCACCGGATTTGACACCACCGCTAGCTGACGGGCGCTCACTGGGCCTCCCCCAACGGGGAACCACCCGGTGGGCTCGACCTCGCTAGCGGCTCCACGGACTGACTGACCATCGGGCTCACGGAGGGGCGATCATCGCCCGCCGTGTCCCACCCCCGTGCCACGCCCGCTTCCGCGGGCGGCGAGTGCGACCACGCCAAGGGGGCATAGCCCCGAGGGCGTCTCCCCGCCGCGGGCTTCGCCCGCGACGAGAAGAAGCAACCAGAGTTTGGAGCTTCGGATAGGTACTCGGTAGTACTTATATGGACGCCTTTCAAGCTGTTGGAACGCCATATACTACTACCGTAGGTGTCAGTCTGGGGTTTCGTTACGGTGGCTGCTCGGTACGCCTAACGTCCCCTTAGACGGCTCTGTTAGTTTAAGTATAAGCACTGTAACGCACACAATAAATCCTCCTTTACCGTATTCGTCGTTTACTTTACCGTACGCCTCGGAAAACTACTATAGTGGCGTCCAACGCGGGCACAAGAGCCCCAAAATTTGTAGTTTCGAGATCGGGACGGCAGACGACGTATCCAGTAATTGGGAAGAAGACCCCACGGGCAAAGATGGCTGTAAACATGACGGAAGAACAGTTGCAGCGACTGCTTAAAGCTGTAGGGGATGGACAGAAAGGCTCAATGGCTACTTGTAACGCCTCTTATGATGGAAAGAAAGATAGAGAAACTCTGGAAGCTTTCCTCACAGCGATCCGCATTTTCAAGGGTATTTACAAGATAAGTGACCAGGAGGCTATAGAGGGATTACCACTAGTGTTCCGCGCAGAAGCGGCAGTGTGGTGGCAAGGCACTAAGGATACTGTTAATACATGGGAAGAGTTCGAAACAATAATAAGGGACACATTTGCCCCAAAGAAGGAAACATATTTGCTGTACATAGAAGCCTGCCGAGGCCACCAACCACCAGATAGTGCGTGTGAAGTGACGTGTGAGACTAGACGTGTTCTCTAACATACTGCAATTTTAAATGGTTTTACCGGCAAAAATGGCGAAACAAGATCCGAAAGTGGCTCTGGTAGACTTGATGAAGGCTATCTCAACATTGACGGAAAAAATTACAGCTCAGACAGCACTGATTGAAGCCCAAAATCAGAAACTCAGGAATCAACAAAAACTCTTTGACGACCACAAGAAGGTAATCGAAGAACTTAAATCGACTGTAAGTACACTAACATCAATGTGTGCATCGCCCGCCGTCAAGCTGAGCGCATGCGCAAACAACAACGATGACGACGAATGCGAGAGCAGCGCCCAATCACCGGCACCTGAACCAGAACTGACAGCGGCGATGAGCGCGAGAGAGTATCGAGCTATTATACGTGCAAGCAGGACCGCTGCCCCAACCCCACCGTGCGGCTCCCGCGCCCCAAGTAAGAAAAAGACACCGGCAGCAAATAATGCTACGCCGTCTCTTATCCCACCTATACCAACTATCCGAGTGGCTACCAGCAATGACGATATTGCTAGGCCACAAAACCTGCGGACTCCGAGGCTAAATCAAACAGATTGCGAAGGATGGCAAGATGTTCGACGAAAAAACCGAAAGTCGAAGCCTGCAACGGTAATTTCAGGAACGGGATCCGATAACGGAGCCCTCCAAACAGTGGAAAAGCTCAAGTTTATTCAAGCTTGGTCGTTTAAACCCGACACTTCTGTAGAACAGCTTAAAAATTATATAAACAAGATTTCGCCATGTAACGATTACGTAGTCGAGAAACGAGATATTAGAACCGATAGGCACGCTGCATTCGTCATCGGAATGCCGGCGAGCTTGTACCCGCTCCTAACCACACCGACTTCGTGGCCACAAGGTGTCCGGTTCTCGGACTGGTTTCGCTTCCGCCCCCGCGCAGCGCGGGGATCCTGCGCAACATTGGTCGTACCACAACTGTCCACAGCCGCCCAGTGATAGATCACCAGCGCTTGCGTTCACTAGTTCGAATAGTTTACTTACTACACAACTTATCGTATGCCATCAAAATATGTGTTCACTAAATAATAAAACTGATAAACTCGAAGTTCTTCTCAGTTCCGACCTCAAGTGTGACGTGTTAGCTTTAACAGAGCATTGGTTGACGGAAGATACATTAAAATGTATTAACTTAAACGGGTATATTCTAATATCCCAATATTGTCGGAAATGGGAAGAACATGGTGGTAGTTGTATATATATAAGAACCGACATAAACGCCGTTGAAATGCAGGAGTTTACTGCGTTATCAGTAGAACCATTGTGTGAAGTGTCCGCTATACGTCTTATAGATTACAATTTAATCATTATATGCATTTATAGAACGGGTGTAATTAATGTGTCTTTGAACAGGACTACAGAACGGTTTCTAGTTTGCTTGGAAAGAGTGATCGAGAAAGCTAGTGTAAGCGAGAAAGCTATTTTTCCTTTGTCTTTGAAGAGGAGCAAAATATCGCCGCTCTTTAAAGGTAAGGGAAGGAGAGAAAATATTGATGGATACAGACCCGTTTCAGTTATACCGGCTGTCGCCAAAATATTAGAAAATGGACTGAGTGAGAGACTCACAAATTTCTTACAAGCAACTGAAGCCATCTCTGACCGTCAGTATGCATACCGCGCAGGTCGTTCGACAACCGGAGTAGCGAGGGAGGTGGTGCGACGCGTCATGGACGCGCGGGAGCGTGGTTTGCAGGTGGCGGTGCTGTGTTGCGACCTCTCAAAGGCCTTCGACGTTGCTGATCACTCCGTGCTCGGTAACAAGCTGGTTCATTACGGCATACGAGGCCCGGTACAAGCACTGTTTGCAGACATTCTGAAAGGAAGGTCACAAGTGTTGGTGGCCTGTGGCGGTCGTGTGAGGTCTAACCCGCTTTGCACTGCTATGGGTGTGGCTCAGGGCTCCTCGGTGTCAAATATCTTATTTTCGTTGCTTCTAAACGACCTACCCGAGGCTGTTGACGCTGGAGAGGTGTTGATGTACGCCGATGATGTCGCTTGCGTCGTTACAGCTCCTAGTCTACAACAACTGGAAGAAAGGTTGAACCAGAGCGCAGCTCAGTTATCGCAGTGGTTCGGTATCAACGGCCTAGCTTTAAATCTAAGCAAGACACACTTCCTACACTTCCACCTGGGCGGTAAGTCACCGATGCCTATAGCAACCTACGTGGGTAGCACGAAACTGGAGCAGATGACATCTACCACATTTCTGGGCTATGAATTGGATCGCAGCTTAACCTGGGAACCTCATATAGGGAAGCTATGTGGCAAATTAGGGAGTGCGTGTTTTGCGCTGTGGCGGGTAGCTCGTGTCGTTCCACGACATGTGGCGCGATCTTGCTACTTTGCTACGGTGCATTCAATATTGACGTACGGTGCCGAGCTATGGGGGCGTGCAGCGGATTGGCAGCGGGCCTTCCGAATGCAAAAAAGGGCGATCCGAGCCATAGTACACGTTCCGCAGGATGTGTCCGCTAGGCCGTATTTTGCTGAGCTGGAAATACTTACACTCCCGTCTATCGTAATTTTTCAAATTGCTGTGTACGTATACACACATATTGACGGGTATCGACTGCGCGGGGACCAGGCCGTAAAAACGCTACGGCACGCGAATAGACTCCAACCTGTCAGACACAGACTAGCCAAGTCCAGCAAACTGACTCATGTGACAGGACCAACCGTGTATAACAGATTGCCTAAATCAATCGTTGACGCGCCATCATTGAAATGTTTTAAAAGTAGGCTTAAATGCTGGCTACTCGAACACACTTTCTATAGCTTTGAAGAATTTTTAACTTTAAAATTAACCCCTTAGTACTTAAGTACCATTATTGTATTATTATATTTTCCATATGACATGTAATATAACTATTACGAAATAAATGAATATGAATATGAATATGATATGCCTACTGATGAGTTTATTACTAGTAAGAGAATGCTCTTCTCACAATTTCCAGATGATGAAAAGTTTAACGAGAAACAACAATTCAACATTGTTTACGGCTTGCTGGATTTAAAAATAAGAGAGCGGATACGTAAAGAAAAGGTGGAAGATTTGGAAGACCTTCGTAAACAGGCACGTGCAGTTGAGGCCATACTTAAGGAGAAAGCTACCGGAGAGCAAGTCCAAGGAAAGGGAGAGAACCCTGCCCAACACGCCCCTACTTCAACAATAAACCCAGTCCGTACAAAAAAGCCAAGATGCTTCTTTTGCAAGAAGACGGGACACATTATGGAGGAGTGTCGAAGACGCAAAAGGTTGTTAGAAGGAGAAGGCAACCAGGGCAACGATCAAACAAAAGCCGACTTATCCGCTAGACCTGCAACATCCTCCGACGTAAAACTGGCCTGTTATGGGTGCGGAACTCCTGGCGTCTTTAGGAGCAATTGCAAGATATGTGCCAAGAAACCCATACCCAATGCGGGAATTAAAGGCAGTTTGGGTTTCTGTACCATCAATTTCCAAGCCTATATTGAAAACTATCAAAGACCAATGGTTTATTTGAAAATTAATGGACTCGACGGTAAAGCCTTTGTAGACCCGTGCGCTAGAGTAAGCATTGCCTCATACGACCTGTACAAGAGGCTCCAAGCAAAAGGTCAAGTATTCCAAGAAGAAAAGTTGTGTGTCACTTTGGCGGACGGAATTCAAAGACCGCAGAATGTGCTAACTTTCGAGGCAGAAGTCGAACTCGGTGGACGCATAAACCGCTCGTATTTTATTGTTCTTCTGGAATCTACGGATAACCGCACTTTGTTGGGCACCGACTTCCTCCAGAAGGCAGGGATAATGCTGAATCTTGGTCAGTACACATGGTCTTATACCGAAAACCCGAGACAGGAGTTTGAGTTATACCAAGAAAGGTTCGTCTTGTTTGATGACCAGGAAGGCAGAGGTGGAAATAAACCGACTGAGAACGTTGGAGTCGCACCGATTAGCGCGGAACGAACGAGGAAACGTAGCCGAGAATGGAGTGAAGATAATGTCCAAGTTCCAATAAGCAACACGGCTGCTGTACCCAGCGAATCTGCTAGACCCTACAAACTCGTACCCGTTGATCTGCCTGAAACACAGGAGGAAAGAAAGCGAATTGAAGCGGAAACCTTATTTGACGGTTACTCTCCACGTATGGAGTACATGTTGCGAGATGCAGCTCAGGCCTTTGAAGAGAATGAACCCGTTTTGTCTCCAAGGGCCATGTCTCTGTTTGATGACGTTGGCATATTTTCTGTCAACGTGGAATCTGCACTTGATGATATACAACAACAACAGCTGGACGAACTAATTCATGAGTTCGAAGATGTGTTTGTATCAAAAGGAAAAGCGATAACTGGGATTGAACATGTTATCAATACGGCAGACCATTTACCTATAGCTGTGCCCCCGTACAGATTATCCCCACCACGCAAGGAAGTGCTTCTGGTTGAAATCGAAAACATGCTTAAAGAAGGTGTTATAGAACCTTGCACGTCACCATGGGCAGCTCCGGTGGTTATGGTTCCAAAACCAAACGGATCGATAAGGGTATGCGTAGATTATAGAAGACTGAATTCAATCACCGTACCAGACACTTATCCTATACCGCGCATCGACGATCTCCTCCATGAAGCAAAGCCCACTCGTTTCATGACAGCTTTAGATCTGCAAGCGGGATATTGGCAAGTGTGCGTGCGCGAGGCTGACCGAGAGAAGACAGCATTCATTACGCCATTTGGGCTGTACCAATTCAGGAGAATGCCTTTTGGACTACGCAATGCACCCGCAACGTTTCAGAGGCTGATCGATAGGTTTCGTGCTAGCCTCAGTCATGTTAAACTTTTGGCGTATCTGGACGATCTGATCATTTTTTCCGAAACGTTCTCAGAACACCTATCGGATCTCAGAGACATTTTCATGAAAATGAGAGAGCTGAATTACGTCGTGAATAAAGCAAAATGTCGTTTTGCTTGCAACAAAATCAAATACCTGGGACATTTGATTACTCCGGAAGGTCTTGAAGTTGATCCATCAAAAACAGCGGCAATCTTAGATCGTCCACCCCCGACTAACCTGAAACATTTAGTATCCTTTTTGCAGACATGCTCTTGGTATCGGCGATACATAAAGAATTTCTCGGATATCGCCGAACCCCTGACTCGCCTCACAAGGAAGAATGCAAAATGGACTTGGGGTGCGGATCAACAAGCGGCCTACGACAAATTGAAGAGCGTTCTCGCTTCTCCCCCAGTCTTGAAACAAGCCAATTATAAAAAGGATTACATTATAAAGGCAGATGCCAGTAACTATGCGATAGGAGCAGTGCTTGTACAAGGCGAAGGTGACAAAGAGCATCCTATAGAATATGCCAGCCGCATGCTGACAAATGCCGAACGAAACTACTCGACAACAGAGAGAGAGGCGCTCGCAGTCGTGTGGGCGGTCAACAAATTCGCAGGCTACATTGAAGGATCACCTGTCACAATCGTAACTGACCACCAAGCATTGCAGTGGCTCATGAAGTTAAAATCAGCAACGGGAAGACTGGTTAGATGGGCTCTTCAATTACAAGCATTCGACCTAACCATTAAATACATTCCAGGACGCGTGAATGTGGTTGCAGACACATTATCTAGGCCACCTTGCAGTGATGATAATAAAGAGGAATGTGGCATTTGCATGGTTACAGTCGACATGTCTACCAAAAATCCTGCGGAAGTAAGGTCTGAGCAGCTTAAGGATGAGAGGTTGGCTAAGATAATAAAAGCTTTGGAAGACTACAAAGACAACGAAAACGCTCAGTATTGGAGTAGCAAGGGTTACTTGATCAATAATGGTCTTCTATATCGCCATAGCCCTGATTCAGACGAAGCAAAATTGTTAGCCCCTGAGCATGATTGGGCAAACATACTAAAGGCTTATCATGATGATGCTACAGCTGGTCATTACGGTGCGGAAAAAACATATCAAGCTATTGCCAGAAGATATCACTGGGCCGGAATGCATAAATATATCGATAGTTATGTACGACATTGTATCAAGTGTCAGCGTTTCAAACCAGCCAACTATAAGCCGGCAGGGCTTTTACAGACTCACGCTCTCAGTCAGCGTTTTGAAATCATAGCTTTCGATTTATTTGGCCCCTTACCTCGTTCCAGCGACGGGAAGACGTGGATCTTCATCATAGAAGACCTATGTTCACGCTGGATTGAACTCTTTGCCCTGGAAGAAGCAACCGCAGAAAGATGCGCAATGGTATTGATCGATGAAATCTTCCTCCGATACGGATTTCCAAGGAGAATGATCAGCGACAATGGTCCCCAGTTCGTCAGCGCCATAATTCAGCAAGTCTCTTTCTGTCTGAAGATACAAAATGGGTATACCCCGGTGTACCACCCTGAAACAAACCCAGTGGAGAGGAAGAACAGAGACCTCAAGACTCAGTTGGCGATGATCCTCGGTGAAAACCAAAGAGATTGGCCAGATCATCTCCCCAGTATTAGGTTTGCAATGAATTCTACTGTTTGCAAAACTACTTCCTACTCTCCGGCATACCTCACTTTCGGCCGAGAGTTGAGAACGCTGGATGACAACCTACATGATTACCGACAAATTGTCTTGTCAGAGAATTTCATACCGGAAATTACACCGAGACTGTTACAATTGGCTACGGTTTTGGAACGTGCTAAAGAGATCCAAGAGTTGGAGGAGGAAAGACGAAAGGACCTGACTGATCGAAGCAGACAAGCTAGACCAGATTACCGCGAAGGGGATTTGGTAATGGTCAAACTTCATCCAATCAGTCATGCAAGTAAAGGAATCAGCGCCAAGTTTGCACCGCGCCGTGATGGACCATACGAAATAAAGAGAATACACGGCCCTTCTTCCTATGAAGTTGCTGATCCTGAAAACTCTGATGTCAGTTTAGGAGTCTATCACGCCTCAGCTCTGTCACCTTACAAAAGTCTTAATCAAGACTGTCCAGCCCCGGCGCAACCTTTGAAGAGGAGGGGAAGACCTCGGAAGGCGACTACTCCCTCAGAACAGCCAATACCGACAAGGAAACGAGGGAGACCGAAGAAACAAGATTGCCTCGCTGGGACATCTCGGACTTAGATGGAGGGGAGTGTAGTACCACTGCTCCTCAAGAGATGGCGCCACACGCATTTTAGAACGCGCTATCAAAGTATGTTCGGCAAACGATGACCTTCCGCCTTGTCCGTGAGTTTGGAGCTTCGGATAGGTACTCGGTAGTACTTATATGGACGCCTTTCAAGCTGTTGGAACGCCATATACTACTACCGTAGGTGTCAGTCTGGGGTTTCGTTACGGTGGCTGCTCGGTACGCCTAACTTCCCCTTAGACGGCTCTGTTAGTTTAAGTATAAGCACTGTAACGCACACAATAAATCCTCCTTTACCGTATTCGTCGTTTACTTTACCGTACGCCTCGGAAAACTACTATAGTATTGTAAATATTGCTATAAACAAAAAGTTAAAAAATAATTATGTATGATACAATGATTTGTAAATAGAACCAAATTAAAATTATTATTATCACAGCTTAAATCACATGTATGATACAATGATTTGTAAATAGGACCAAATTAAAATTATTACTATCACAGCTTAAATCACATGTTTTACAACAATTATTTGATACTTATCTATGTTACATACAAATTTAAACAATAATCAATAATAGATAGTTCTTAATAGTCACCGAATCAACAACGAATAGACTTTTAAAAATTAAAATAAAATTGAATTATAATACATACATTGATTTGTAAATAGGACCAATTTAAAATTGTTATCATCACAGTTTAAATCACATGTTTTACAACAATTGTTTTATACTTATCTATGTTTCATCTACATACAAATTTAAACAATAATCAGCAATAGAAAGTTCCTAATAGTCAGAGTGTAGTAACAATGAATATACTTTTAGTATTCATATCTCAATGTCTCATTATTTCTAAAAAAGTACCCACATTGATTAGGCCGTTTACAAGTTCCATTTGATGTTCTTGTATGAATTCGTCGTTCAAGAGCGCCTTTTTAGACCTTTTCTTTGTCTTGGTGTGTTGTATTTGCTCTTTTCGTACTATAAAGAAACGTGCATCTTCTTCAAGAACGTTCATGACCTGTACAATGTTTGGGTTTTTTTTCCCAATTCTCCTATTTAATTTATTATGCCAGCCTTCAACTGCGTTATTTGTCCGATGACATTCACCGAAGATGTTCCAAATTTGTACGAAATTGTCTTTTAACCAGTAGCGTTCAACATAATTTCTGAAGGAGGTTACATTTTCATCTGTAGCAGGTTTGCGAGTTATGTAGTTCCATCCATTATGTACTTCATTTATCGGTAATAAAGGCAGAACCGCAGTTAACGCTACTTCCCGACGTTTATTTATATCTTGAGAAACAAGCTTCAGCGCGCGTCCTTTGTCCCAAATACTTTTTTTGAAGTGTTGGTAACAGCCCTTTACAACAATCGATGGAAATTCAGTTTCTAAGGCCAACATTGCTGCCTTTTCGAAGTCAGTCATAAACTTTCGTGGATTCCAACCAGGTATTTGACTTTTTATCAAATTAAATAAAATTTTGTATGATTCTACATCTTTACGGGTCATGAATGCATACACCAGTGGAATGATATTGGTTTTGTTATCTGGACCGTTGAATTCTCCATGGATTGAATATATTTGTTTGAAAGGATTTGGGCAACTTTTGAAAGTGCCATCTCCAAAAAAATTACATATTACAATAAGTAGCTCTCTAGCTTCTGTAATACAAAATACAATAATACGATTTCCATCATTAAAATAATCAGCTAGAAGAAATCGTTTGAATTTATCTGGAACTTTGAATTCTTCCACATTTTCACATTGGATTTTGGATACTCCTGCTGCTTTATTTCGATATCTATATAGTGTTGATTTCAAGGATTTGAATAAAGGTATTTCTTGAAGGGTGTCGAAACCGGTTTGTTGAATTTTGCTTACCATGGCGTTGTAGACTTGTGGCACAGCAGGACAATCAGGATGAGCTAATTTGTCTTTACATTTTTGAATATTTTCTTGAAGTTCATTTCTTACATAATTCGGTTGGCATGAGTGTGATTTGACTTCAACAATATTTTGGTCCTAAAACAAGAAAATTATTAAAATACAAATAGCATAAGCGCAAACAAATTCCTCAAAATGTATTGGGTACAAAATGTACAAAATGGTGCCTTTGTAATTATTACTCGGGAATAAACTTTTGTATGTAAAAATCTAAATCTCGTAAGATAGATGTTTTCAATCTAGCATGCATGCATACCTCTTAGTAAATATAAAGCTTGGTTATGGCTGTATTTTGAAAAATTCCCACGGAAACGAGAGTTAGCGGGAAAAAAAAATTGTATGAAAAAATATAAACTTTTTTAACCTTTCTCCCACACACACAAAGATATTATAACACGCCACGCGGACGAAGTCACGGGCAAAAGCTAGTACATTATATTCGTGTAAGTCTTACGGTTTCTACAGCGCACTCCAGAATACTAATATTATAAACGCGAAAGTTTGTGAGTAAGATTAAAAATAATAACAAATAGGTTTAGTACTTACATTAATTTTGATAAGCCCTCTGCATTTTTCTTTTTTTCTGGCATTACACTCCCATACTGACAAACCACTCTTATATTTTCGTTTTATTATATATTCATGACCAGCATGCAGAAGAACTGTACCACCTCTTCTTTGAATATATGTTAAAAACGTATTTCCCGACGAAGTTCCGGGTATACCTTCGGATTCAGACATATTGGAAGGTAGTACTAGAAAGTTACTTAAATGTAACCGTCAAGCCGCGTGACTTATACAGATAACAATCACACGATGCACAGGGTGCGGGACGCGGGTTAGCCAACGACCAATGTGTTTTGTGCAGCCAATCAGCGATCGCGTGGGGTATAATATGGGAAAAGGACGCCACCTGTTGCGCTCTCTGTCGCACTTACGGGTCTTACGACAAGCATAGTGACGCATCGCACGAGTCTATCCCTAGCACACCGATGTATCATAGGCTTGAGGCGCGCTACATAAATAACTGAAGGTACATTGACACTTTGTTTCTAATAGGTCATGTTGCATATTATAGATAGATAACCTAAGTGTCTATTTTATATTTAATAATATATACTTAAAGTAGTTATAAGAAATATAAAAAATTACTTAAACAACACCTTCTAGACTCGTGTCCTAGCTAACTTATTGTATGTTATTAATTGACTATTAGATATAAGTTCATATTATTAGTAGAGACTCTTTCCTGCAGACAAACTGTTTAAACAGTTTTGCAGGGCATTGATAATTGTATTTTTAGTATTAAGATTTAATAAAATAAATAAATAAATAAACCTAATAGAGTAGATGAACTTGTGAAACGTAAAGATGTCGTCTATGTGTACCTACCTACACTGAATATTCCTTAAATTTTCATTTATTGATTTTGTTCCCGTAGACCACCACTGGTGGCGGATGGGAAAATATTTAATGTCGTGTGTCACGGGCCACCAGTGGTGGTAAACAGGGTGGTGGCCAATGGGAATAAACCATATATATATAACAGACCACTCTTTGTAGCCTATTAAAATCAGAAAACCTTTTAACCAGAGAAATGATAAAGTTTTTAGAATCATCCTCACTGGATTTGGACTTAATTACGCCACAGAACGAGTAACTTTCTTCTGTACCATTATCATTAGATAACGGAATAGGCAATATAATTTCACCCTGTGAGTGCTTAAAGTCAGGATTTGATAGTTCCAGGGGGCCATGCCACCAAAGATTGTGAGATTTTAATTTTTGAAAGTCACAGCCTCTTGACAGTAAGTCTGCAGGATTTTTATTTGTGTTTATATAAGACCAGTGAAAGTATTTTGTTAGTTTTTTAATTTGAGAAACTCTATTAGACACATAGAGGTTTGTTTTTGTATTAGAGGATGCCACCCATGCTAATACAATTTGAGAGTCACTGTAGAGAAAAACTTTTAAGTTATTATATTTGTGGTTTAGCACATTATATACCTTATTAGCTACTTGTGACAAAAGTAGAGCACTATTTAATTCCAAACGTGGTATTGTTACGCTTTTATTAAGAGGAGCTACTCGAGATTTCGAACATAACAAGTTAGTGGAGACTGTGCCATCAGAATTATAGATTCTGAGGTATAGACAACACCCTAAAGCTTTAATAGAAGCATCCGCATAGCCTACTAACTCTACTGAAATCGCGATTTCACAGCCTACCCCCCTAGGTATGGATAGAGTACCCATATGTTTTAAATTATCAAGGAATGTTTGCCAAACATACAGCTGATCTTGGGGCAATATAGAGTCCCAACTTATTTTCATCGACCACAAAGTCTGCATAAATAGCTTGGCTACAACAATGATTGGCCCAATGATACCTAACGGGTCAAATATTTTCCCAATAAAACTTAAAATTTTTCTTTTGGTGTTAATATCATCACTATTAAATTCAGGGCTTTTAAATGTCAGTTGATCTTTTAATATATCACATTGCAAACCTAACGTTTTAACAATATTATCTTGATTTAGGTCAAGCTGATTTAAGTATGTTTTATCGACATTCTGATGACCACTTATGGAGTGAAAATCCACCTTCTCCCAGCAGAGCAGTAAGTTCAGTCTTGAGCTGCTTTAAATCGTCAATATTATCGGCACCACATATAATATCATCAACATATCGTCACTGGAAAGGCAAAATTACGTAAGCGCCAAAATAGGTATTTTGGGTTTTTTATATATTCGGAATCAGCGTTTCATTCTGCGTCGATCTGTCTAGGTAGCATTGCGATACAAGCACATTTTTGGCGCTTACGTAAATTTAAAAAAAGTTGATTTTTTTCAGTTTCAGTTTCTTAAACGACAAGATTTTGGTGTTTTTTTCGTGACTGGTGTATAAGTAATATTGTGTTCCTATATAATAACTACATATTAACTTTAAGTAAATTTGGCATTCTATAGTTTGAAAAGTATCATTTTATTAGTAATTTTGGACTACTGAAAATAAAAATTAAATTATGTATAAGTCATTTTTATTTACAGCTTTTAAAATAAGTAAGGCGTATAAGAAAAAATGTCTTAGCATGTTTATGCAGTGAATGGCGAATAAGTAATTTTGACTTACAGTATTTAGAATAAATAAGGCGTGTACGTAAATTTGACTTCGCATTTTTACGCTGTTATTAAGCAAGTTTGTGGGCTAGCAGTAAGTTTCCCAGTTATATTTTAACAATAGATCTAAAAGTAAAACTATTTTAAAATTGATTTTATAATTTATTAGCGACCCGCCCGGCTTCGCTCGGGTGCAATGCTGAGGAAAAAGGAAATTATTCACGACATCACCTTAAAATTTTAAAATATAACAGTATTTCTCCACTATTTATTGGATGTTATTATTATATATATAAACTTTCCTCTTGAATCACTCTGTATATTAAAGAAAACTGCATCAAAATCCATTGCGTAATGTTAAAGATTTAAGCGTACATAAGGATATAGGGACAGAAAAAGCGACTTTGTTATACTTTTTAAGTTCTGTCGTTTGCATATTTAGGGCCAATTTTGAATTAAGAACTAAAAATTCAAATTTGTTGGAATTTCTAATATCAAAACAGTTGAAAGCATTAGGATTAATGCAATTGTTTAGTCACAGCGTTGGTTTGAATCTGTCAGGTTACCTCCGAAAATTAATCTTACAAAGGAAAATTTTCTATAACTTTCGAAGAGGTCTACCGCGACTTCAGTGTTTCAAAGAGTTAAAATCTCTATGCCACGATGAAGTGCCATGTCTGCGGACCATCGAACGCTGGTATTTAGAATTCGAGCGTTGACATCCGCCTTCACTGAAGATAATATCGTTGCTGTGAGACAATTAATCCTCAAAAATCGTCATGTGACATACCGAGAGATAGAGGCGTTATTAGGCATTTCAGGGATAACCATTCAAATGATATTGAATGAGGCACTTGGTGTGAGAAAACTAGTTTGCCGTTGCATCCCGCATTTTCTGACGATCATAAGGCGGCCCGCGTAAGATGGTGTAAGAAAACTCTTCAGAGGTTCAACCGAGGAGAGTCAAATCACGTGTACGACATCATCAGTGGTGACGTATCCTGATTCCAAACAACAATCCACAGTTTGGGTCTTCAAAACGAGTCAAAGCCGACTAAAGTTGTTCGCTCTCGAAGCACTTCAAAGAAGATGGTGGCTACCTTCGTGGAGAAAATCGGTCATGTTGCGACAATTGCACTTGAAGATCGTAGGACGGTTAATGCGGATTGGTATACCACAATTTGTTTACCACAAGTCATCGCCGAACTTCGAAAATCTAACCCAAAGCGACCCATGATGATGCGCAGGGGTGCAGGATGCTGCACCATGACAACGCAAGCTCACACACCGCTCGTCAAACGATTATTTGAAGCAGGAAAACGTAGAAATCCTTGACCATCCTCCATACAGTCCTGACCTAAGCTCCAATGATTTCTTTACATTTTCTAAAATAAAAATAAAAAACTCTTCGCGGTCAAAGGTTCCAGTGCGGTGAAGAAGCGGCCAACGCTTTCAAGTCAACCATTATGAACACCTCTACTTTGGAGTGGAATAAATGTTATAATACCTGGTTCGAGCGAATGGAAAAGTGTATTAAACTTAAGAAAAGTGTAAAAAACAATAAGAGGAATTATTGAGGAATTAGAAATTATTGAGGAGTTAAAAAGACTTGACCCTTCCAGAGACTTGACTCGACTTAGAGCCACGTATGCTTGTCCTAATTCAAACAATTTTGAGCCCAAATATACTACTGCATGGTCGACTGTGCTGCCCTGCATTTTATGGACGGTGGATGCCAATGACAAAATTAAGGGCAACATCCTTCTTTCAGCCATTTTGTAATATCGTCCATCTTGGATTTGAAATTTTGACATAATGACAGTATTCTACTAGTGTAGTCCTATCATTTGATACCCATATTGAGGGGGTTGTGGAAAAATATTATGTACCTAGTCCGCTATTTTGGAACGGCGGCCATTTTGGATTTTAAATTTTGACATAATCACAGTATTCTACTTGTGTAGCTCTTTCATTTGATACCCATATTGAGGGGGTTGTGGAAAAATATGTAATCCCCATTTTGTACCGGCGGCCATCTTAGATTTATAATGTTATTGATTTTATTATATTGTATTGACATCGGAATTAAAGGTGTGTACCAAATTTCAGATCAATCTGACAACAGGAAGGTAATTAAATTGCAATTTCTAATTTTGATACAAATAAATACCGTACGGGTTTAGCTAAATAAAACCGTTTAACCCTTTCACAGACAGAGACCATGGGTCATTCGTGGTTCATAATAGGTAGTATGACACCTTGGAATCGGAACGTCCGTATACGTTCTGTCCTTGAAAGTGTTAATAAGAAACTTTTACATACAGATAACGGTTTGTACGCTATTACTTATATTTTATGTAACTTTATTTCTGGCACTTCAGTATTTTAATAGCTATTTTTATAAATCAATTGAAGTAATAAGTAATTTAAGGAGGTATTAAGAATAATTATTTGTCTCTTACGTCTTTTTACCCATGTAAGATATTACAAAAACTTACTTTAAAGAATCTTTGGTGAACTGACATAATCAATCGATCACTTTTTAGGCAATTTTCACATAATGAAAGCAGATATGTAAAAGTCGTTACAGTAACTTTTACTCCGCTAACATTACAGTATTATTATATTTAAAGAAATATTGTCCTTCTCGTATGCATTGTCGTAAGAGCTGTAAGTAATTTTGCTTCCAAATAATATTTTAACCAGATGGCGGTTAAGTAAATTTGCTTTACTGTAAACTGAAGTCATTTTTACGTAAGCGCCACTATATCCTAAAATAGCAATCCAACTGTTATGATATGTATTCCTGGACATAGAAAATTAAAAAACAATGTAACCTTACATTGACATCATCTAAATCGGATAATTGGGTAAAAAGTTATGATAAAAAAACGAAAAAATGAAACTTTAAACGGCTTTTTCTCGAAATGGCCTTTTGGCGCTTACGTAATTTTGCCTTTCCAGTGACGATATGTACTTGAAAACATAGCCTTTGAAGCTAGTGGGTATTGCTCTCTATAGCGAAGAGCAAGCTCTATGAGACAACGAGTCGCCAAAAAGGTAGATGCTTTTAAACCATAAGTGACTGTTTGTAATTGTAGGCAACTTATTGGTTTGCTCGGATCATCGCGCCAAAGTATGTTTTGCAAACTAGTTTGGGATGGATTTATATTGATGCAACGAAACATCTTGGTAATATCACAAGTGAGTGTGTATATAAATGTTCTCCACAAAAGCAGAATATCAAACAGTTCGCTTTGAACCACTGGACCATTCAACATCGTATCGTTCAATGAAATGCCTTGTAATGACTTCATTCCCCCATCGAAAACCACGCGTAGCTTAGTTGTTACACTTTGTTCGTTGAATACGGCATGATGAGCTAGGAAATACACAGGGTCGTTTTGCACATCATATTCACCTATATCGACAATTCTGGCATGTCCCAAAGCCACATACTCATCTATAAATTTTTTGTACTGTTCTAGGTATTGTGGATTTCTTTGAAACTTTTTCTCCAAAGAGAGAAATCTTTGTAAAGCGACCGAAAACGAGTCCCCAATCTGTATCTCATTTAAATTTTTAGTTAGAGGCATGTCTACTTGAAACTTATTGTCAGTGAGTGTCACAGACTCTTTAAAACACTCTTCGGCCTTCTGACATTCTATAGTTATTTTCGATACAGGTTGAGGCGGAGCCTCGGCTAGCCAGAATCTCTCCATGACATCCTCCAATTTATGATGATCACATATTGCAAAATTTGCAACTAAGTCTTTTTTACCTGGAGGGCAAGTGGCAATTGTGCCACCAATAATATACCCAAATAAGGTGTTTTGCAATATGAGACCCTTCCTAACTTGTAGATGTCCATCAAGCAATATATTGAAATATACATCTGCCCCAAACAACATTGATACTTCTGCTGGAATATTGAAGTCAGCATCTGCAAGCTGAATATTGCTTGGTATAATTAAATTAGAAATGTCAATTTCCCTTTGAGGCAGGTTTGAAGTTATGGAATCCACAATATTACATTTAACATTTAATTGTATATTATTTAGGGGAGAATGGACCTGTATGTCCACATATTTATTTATTGTATTATTTTTATTGCCAATACTAATGATATTAGAATTTTGACATCTTGGTTTTAAGCCCAGAGTTTGAATTAGAGATGTAGTAGCAAAAGAGGCCTGACTACCAGTATCCAAAAGCGCTCTAACAACTACTTCATGCCCACAACAATCATAAAGTTTTACCTTTATAGTAGGTAATAAAATGTTCACAGAAGAATTGCGTGAATGCATAACAACTTCAGGGGTTATAGCACCCTCCTTATGGAGAAGAGTATTATGCTTTGCCTTACAAGTTTTACAAACAAAGGTAAACTTACACTTTCCGGTGTGAGTTTTTAAACAAAGAGTACATAATTTGTGTGTTTCAACAAATGCAATGCGGTCATCTATAGAGGCCGTCTTGAATTGTGGGCAACCATGCATGGCATGATTACTGGAGTTACAATAATAGCATAAAAATGTATTTTTTGTGGCAATATTAGTCACTTTATTGGTAAAATTCTTTTTGCTTTCTGTAGTATCTTCAAGTGCTATAGCGCGCTTTTCCAAAAATAAAATGAACTCCTCCATGGTTGGGAGTACATCTGAATCTCTGCCTAATTGATAAGCCCTATTAGTATATTGATCTAATTTTTTAGACAATATTGAAATAAGCAGCATATCCCATTGATCAACAGGTTGCTTTAAATTTTTTAGTGCATAAATTTGTTGTTGCACTTCGGAGACAAATGACCGTATGGAGGCCGCTGTACCTTTTTGCATGGATGGTAAGTTTAACAAGTTATTTACATGATGGCTGATTATACGTGCCTTGTTGTCAAAACGTTTTTTAAGTAGGTCAGTAGCTTCCTTGTAAGAATCATTAACAATAGGTAGGTTGATAATTACAGACAATGCTTCACCTGTCAAAAATTTCCTTAAGTAAAAAAGTTTTTGCACATCTGAGAGAGAGTTGTTATTATGTATAACGGCAGTAAACAAGTCCATAAAGGGCATATACTTCGTAAAATCTGTTCCATCAAATGATGGTATATCAATATTTGGTAATTTTGAGGTTGCAATATTGGTACATTGCTTTCTCTCAGTTGTGTTAAAGCCTTTAAGTGTTAAATTTAACTTAGAAATAATATTGTAATATTTTTCTTCTAAAGTTGACATATTTTCAGAGTCAGCTTCATCAAGCGTTAAAATGTCCAACTGAACCTGTTCATATGCTTTGAATGTATTTATTAACTTTTCCTTCCGAGCCTCAAGCATTTCTGCATTGGCAGTTGTGAGGTTAATAGGATCATTCACATAATTTTCAATTCTAGTCACCATACCTTTTAACTGTCCGCGGGATAAGCGAAGACGTTTCAATTCTTCTTTTTCCGTCATTGTAAACACTAGTACACCGTAGAATCCGACGTAAATCCAACCGGCGTAAACAAAATATAAGATAATCAGTACGTAAACAAACCCCGGCTTGAGATTTTCGCTTCTTTCAATCTTGTTATCAAATCTGACAGTAATGTGTCATTCGTTGTTGTTGTTTAATAGTTTGACAGCTATGGAGTTGTGCCAACCTGACGACTGCAACTGACGTTACGATGATTGATGACTTTGACAGTATGGAGTTCTGCCAACTTGACGAGCGCACCGAACGTCAAAACAGAGAACAAAATGTCTTGCTCGATGCCGTCTTTTTTCTTTTAACTTATGTGGGTAATCGGAGAATGATTTGCAGATTATCGACTGCAAAACCACACAAATTTTCTTGATTGCTTCGTAATTGGGTTATAATCCTGTGTGAACTGCAGTCTTCGCACGTCTTGTGTTGTTTTTTTTTTGGGAAAAATATAGATTTTCCGAAAACATGCGCGGGCGACCGTCGTATAGCCGAACGATACACACACCACACACACTAAATTGCACCAACATCGACGCGAGACACGAATTTAACACTGCAGTCTATTCACAGAAGGCGAAGGACCACTAATCTGCATGTTAAATAAAAAGCAGATTAAATTTTAAGAACTGTATTAAATTAAATTAAATGAAATATAAAAATCAACCGTTCGGTACAGAGCAGAGAGAAAAAATTCAGTGTCATTGTCCACCATAGACAACTAAAATATAGCTTAAAAAACCATAAACAATGTTGTTTCGTTTTACGGAAAAAATATGAATTTTATGTTTAATTAAATTATTAAACACATATCAATGCCTTTTTACTGATTTTTAAGGGATTTAGGTAGCAATGAAACAGCACCGTGTTCGACGTAATTACGTGTAATCAATGGAACCGAAAAAAAAACGCCTGTCAAAAACAATTAACTAATAAAAACTATTGCAAATAAATTGCTATTATAAATTGAACAGGCGTTTCGGATAATATTTATTCTAAACACTAATATTGTGGCGCCCCCTAGTGAGTTACAGACATGACACTTGTCTAATAACATGAACTCATCAAACACAAACCCGTTATTGAAAACCGCATCAAAATCGGATTATTAGTTTAGAAGATAATTAATAACATTTCTTTGCACAAACGCACACACAAACATCTCTCACCCTAAACGCATATACCTGCTCCGTTCCGTCGTGGGTAAAAAACAAAGATAAAGGAAACACTGGCCCCGATTCCTGCAGACACCGCCTAATTTTATTTTAAGTTATATCCGTCATTTTCATATCCGTCGAAAAGGAAAGGGACGGATGATTCACAGCTCTTAATTTTAGGAAGAATGAGTAAATGAATGTGTCGGGTTATTGACTGATGTAAAATTTTTAGACGGTTGGTTTAGATTTGTGCTTAAAATTAACGTGTGTTCCATAAATTTTATGCTTGTCGATTACCCGTCCCTTTCCTTTTCGGCG
This sequence comes from Pectinophora gossypiella, assembly GCF_024362695.1. Lineage (NCBI taxonomy): Eukaryota > Metazoa > Arthropoda > Insecta > Lepidoptera > Gelechiidae > Pectinophora > Pectinophora gossypiella. The sequence continues at coordinate 173,002 of NW_026063265.1, read as the reverse complement.
GATAAGAAAATGACAGATATAACTTAAAATAAAATTAGATGGTATTTACAGGAATTAGCACCATTATGTCTGTTATTCATGAAATTAGAAGGTAACCGAAGGGAAATCTGTACAGCGCCATCCGTAATTATTTTTAATTCCATTGGGGAAGGGGGTTGCGTGGAAAGTCCCTCATAATTACGTTGGAGTTTGACAACGCCATCTATATTTTTTTGGGGAACGTGATCTGAAAGGTCCTTCATTGAAAAATAAATTGAAAATAATCGCAGTTTTAGGCCACGTTTATTTTCTTTAGGCGATTTTGGGCTACATCACAAAAATAAACTTAGGCGAATTTAGGCTACTTTACGACAAATTTTCGGCGATTTGGAAGGGCCTGGACCTGGTAACACTGTTTGTTAGTCTCATGAAAAAAAAAGTAAATTCGTACCCAAACCGTTGGCGCGAAAAAGTGACAAGCGTTTTTTCACTTGTATTTCAAGATTTCCAAAGGTAAGTCGATTTTGTTATTAATAATTTAATAATTATTTATAAATATTTAGGTATATGATAAGGTTAGTACCTTATCGTAAAAAAGTTAGCCATATAAACATAATTATTACAATAATGTAATATCTTTAACTTTCTGTACCGATTTTCTCTTTTTCACATAATGAAAGTGAAAAAATTTAAAGGTAAATAACCAACCTACCTACTTAAACGCTATAATTCTTATTTTATTATCTATTAGATAAACACAAATAGTACAGAAGTGGTTTGTTTACAGATGAAGCGTTCAAGCGTCCAAATTCCATCGTGCTCTACAATGCGTCGCCGTCGCGTCGACGACGAGCCTGCTGCAACCTGCATCGGTGCCGGTAAGTATTTAGATTATAACGAGCTTAATTCCAGTTTACCAAACGATCGATTGATTTTATGATGATAAAATAGCCGCTTGACATCAGTCATGGAAAAAACTTTACTTAATAACAGGCATTAGGTACCTACCTACTTAAATCAATTGCATTGCCCCTACTTATGCTGTGTGACTAGAATAAGCGATAGTTAATTACTATAGTAGGTATATGAAATAAGTTAGTTAACCTATGATAAATTTAGATGAGATCATAACACTATAATAAGATTGATCCTTTTTACCGACTTCAAAAAAGGAGGAGGTTCTCAATTCGACCGTATATTTTTTTTTTTTTTTTTTTTTTTATGTTCGGGCATATCTTCGTCGTATATGAACCGATTTTGATAATTCTTTTTTTGTTTGAAAGGAGATATACCCAAGGGGGTCCCATGTCAAGGAAGTCAGGATCTGATGATGGAAGACCAGAGAAATCGAGGGGAATTTTCAAAAATCGTAGGAGCGACTAGTGCGTTTGTAAAGTCATATTGATCGGATCGATCTTTAAGCTTCGGGAAAACTTCCCGACCTTCGAAAACTGGTCAGCATCAGGGAGATACCCTATGGCCTGGCAAAACTATACAACCTGGAGCAATTTTTCTTTCACGAAACGTATTTAAATCTTGATCAAATTCAATCGCCGGTGCAAAAAAACAAAATGGCGGAAAAAAAAGATGGCCGCCATACAAAATTTTGTGGATTTTGGAAGAAGCCCGTTTGGGTAAAAATAATGTATGGGGCGCTTACTCAAAACGTCATGTAGAGTACGGAAATACTTTCTGGTCACCAAAAACTGCTCCGCATCAGAGAGATACTCTACGGCCTGGCAAAACTATCGCACGTGAACCAATATTTCTTTCAGAGCACTTATTTAAATCTTGGTCAAATTCCATAGCGCGTAAAAAAAAAAACAAAATGGCGGAAAAACAAGATGGCCGCCATACACAATTTTGTTTTTTCAGAAAATGTCTCGGGATATAAAATATATATCGGGGTTGTGATTGGATCGTCATGTTAAGTACGGAAATACTTCCTGATTTTCGAAAACTGCTCCGCATCAGGGTGACACCCTACGGCCTGGCGAAACTATCACACCTGAACCAATTTTTCTTTCACGAAACCTATTTAAATCTTGGTCGAATTTAATGGCCGGTGAAAAAAATACAAAATGGCGAAAAAACAAGATGGCCGCCATACAAAATTTTGTTTTTCCAGAAAATGTCTTGGGGGTAAAAATGATGTATAGGGGTGTGATCGGAACGTCATCTTTGAAAACTGCTCCCAATCAGGGAGACATCCTACGGTCTGGCAAACCTATTGCACCTGGATTTTGTTTGTTTCCACGACACCCATTTAAATCTTGGTCAAATTCTGTCGCCGGTGAAAAAAAACAAAATGGCTGAAAAACAAGATGGCCGCCATACGAAGAGGGACAGTTTCGAATAAACAGGACACGCGAGCTGCTTTAGCAGCGAGCGAACCACGCGAAATCTACTGTATCTATATGTATGCGTGAGTGTGTATGATAGCAGCTTCCACTGACAACCACATGTGTGTATGTACACATACACATGTGTGTGTGTGTGTGTGCGTGTGTGTGCGCGCGCGCGCGCGTGTGTGTGTGTGTGTGTGTGTGTGTGTGCGTGTGTCTGTGTGTGTGCGTGTATCTGTGTGTGTGCGTGTGTACGTGCGCGTGTGCTCGTGTGCGTTAGCGCGTGTGTGAGTGTGTGTGTAAACATGTTCATCAATAATAATTGTGATCACTACTAATAATATATTATATTATTATATATGAATATAAATCAGAAAATCTGTCTGTCTGCATCCTTGCTCGGTCTAACCATCACTTAAAATCGTAAAATAAAATAAAATTTTTAACAAAAAAAAACCGACTTCAAACGCAAAACTAAAAAGCAATAAATAAATTTACTTCGCACAAAGTAATTAGTACGTATTTTCAATTAGTTAATTAATTTATAATTCTGAAGTCGGTGCCAAGTAAATGCTACAACAACCCTACTACAATATCAAATTACTATGTACACACAATATTGTTTAATACCTATATCAAAGCAATTACAAAACAATGTCAAACAAAATATTACAAAACAATCAGTATTGAAAAATATATGAATCGGTACTTCGTTGTAGCCTTTCCTTGGCACCGGCTTCAGAATTATAAATTAATTAACTAATTGAAAATACGTACTAATTACTTTGTGCGAAGTAAATTTATTTATTGCTTTTTAGTTTTGCGTTTGAAGTCGGTTTTTTTTTTGTTAAAAATTTTATTTTTAGCTGTCAAGCTGCTATGCCGTGCTAGCCGATTCTTGCGATCTGGGATACAAGGGATGGACGTATCCTGTGGAATGATCGTGTCAGTGAAGGTTTGAATGTCGCTTAGGACTGGAAAGGAGGGAGTACGGAAACTGTAATCAGTATTCAGGATCTCGCTGTACATGGACAATGTTTAGTTTAGGTGTATTAAAGTGGTAATTGTTCGAAGTTATTTGAAAAGAATTCTGTTTCAGTGTTTAAGCGCTAAAACTGTTTGTTTTTTGTAAGCAAACGTATGATTTATTGATGTTCATTTTTTACTTTATAACGCTATACAAATGATTTTGTTACCAAATTTAAGTGCGTATATAAACAATAAATTAATACTAAAATATTTCGATGAAGACACCAATGATGTTTATTGATACATTTTTCTCCTAAGTGTTACTTTCTCAACTTAAAGCAATAAGTTATGCAGTAATTATACTTCTACGAGTATATTTAAACAAATCATCATTCAAAAGCATTTTACCCAATACCTAACTTACATTAAGTAAAATTTATCTTTGTCATTTTAGTCACTTATTTTTTTATCATTCACTAAGCAGTAAGCAAAATATATTTACTAAAATAATAAAAAAAATACGATGTTCATGGTAAGTTGGATTAGCTATTTTATAACACAAACGACTTGATATTTTCATTCATTAATTCAGGAAAATAAATGTACAATGAAAAATAAGTTTTTATAACCGATTAAATTTGTGTAATGTGTAGTTTTACTCATCAATATAGTAAAAAATTATAATTTGCAGTAAAATTGTACTAAAGAATATTTTATACTAGCGTATATTAGTAACTTAAGTTAGAATTAAGTAAACAAACAAAAAAAAAATATAAATATAAGGAAGAAAGCCTGTTTACCCGGATGCCTGTTTACTCATCATCAAGGAAACTTTAAGAAATAACATTACTTCAAATGTCTGCTCGAAGAAAGATTCAGAAACTTAAACAATTGCCAAGCTGGAAATCGATTAATGAGTACACATAAACGCTACATAGTAAAACTCGCGTGTCCTGTGATGGATACATTATTATACATTAGCATTCAATGGTGTATGAATCGTCATCGTCATTGTGTCAGCAAAGACGCATCATCAATTGCACAGATTTGTGGCTACAAATATATAAATGAAAAGTGTTATTTAGAACATTATTTATTGTGTTGTGCAATAAAATAGGTCAGTAATTACCTGTATCCGGCAGTGCGAACAATTTCATTCATAAACATGGGTAAATATGACGACTGTCAGATGGGCTAAACATGAAAAAAAGTCCTTAAACAAAATCCCATTGTTTCGCTATTGTGTTTGAAAATCTAAGCCACAGGAGGATATTAAGTACACCATGCTTTACCTTTAATGGCGTATGTAAAAATAATTAAGCCTATAATCAACAATGAATGTTCTATATCATCCTAAGCAAATTCAAAAACAAATTTGATCATGTTAATTTCTGGCCTCCCACAAGCGGGTCTCACCAGTATTGACAGAAGAATGATCACTCATCGATACAAAACATACATAAAGTAATTAATACATGTATACAGGCTAAATAAAGTGAAGTTGCTAGAAAATACCTACTACTTGGAAAAACAATAATTGGAGAAGAAACCACTACCTAACAACGTGAAACTTTGATATTCAAAATTTTCAAATCAAATATGGCTAAAGCAAAAAAAATACTTAAGAATTGATATGTAAAAGAAAACACCTTTAGTTACAAAAATAGAAAGCGAGTCATATTTTATATTTTCTGGTAAAATTGTTTAGTTTTAAATGTTACTAAATACACCAAATGTTATTAGAAATGAAAGTAACTGCAAATAGTTTAATTCATATGTGTACAGTCAGTCATAACCAACATAATACCTACGTAATATTTTAAGATAATCGTTTGTTTTTCTACATAACATAACAAATACTTTATTGCACAAACAGGAAAAAACAAAATACAAAACAAAAGAGAAATAGAATTAGTACAATACATACATTCGTTGTCTACATTCTACAAGTCTACATTCGGTATTTACTATTATGAAGCAAATAACAAATAACTATGCTTGTTATTAATTTGCATATACCTACAGAAAATCCAACTTACCATGAATATAAAATAATATAGTAAGTGCAGAACAAAAACTTAGGGTTTTACATGGTTTTATGCTTTCCAGTGGATCTGGTTAGAGCTAAGTCACGCTAAATGGTGTTTTTTGCATTTCTTCTTACAATACTTTTCAATAGAACACTGTTTCGCATGAGACGGTTCCTCAAAAAACATAATATCGTGTATGAGCTAAACTAAAACTTAGGTTTTATATGGTTTTATGTTTTCCAGTGGATCTGGTTAGAGCTATGTCACGCTAAATGGTGTTTTTTGCATTTCTTCTTACAATACTTTTCAATAGAACACTGTTTCGCATGAGACGGTTCCTCAAAAAACATAATATCGTGTATGAGCTAAACTAAAACTTAGGGTTTTACATGGTTTTATGTTTTCCAGTGGATCTGGTTAGAGCTATGTCATGCTAAATGGTGTTTTTTGCATTTCTTCTTACAATACTTTTCAATAGAACACTTTCGCATGAGACGGTTCCTCAAAAAACATAATATCGTATATGAGCTAAACTAAAACTTAGGGTTTTACATGGTTTTATGTTTTCCAATGGATCTGGTTAGAGCTATGTCACGCTAAATGGTGTTTTTTGCATTTCTTCTTACAATACTTTTCAATAGAACACTTTCGCATGAGACGGTTCCTCAAAAAACATAATATCGTGTATGAGCTAAACTAAAACTTAGGGTTTTACATGGTTTTATGTTTTCCAGTGGATCTGGTTAGAGCTATGTCACGCTAAATGGTGTTTTTTGTATTTCTTCTTACAATACTTTTCAATAGAACACTGTTTCGTATGAGACGGTTCCTCAAAAAACATAATATCGTGTATGAGCTAAACTAAAACTTAGGGTTTTACATGGTTTTATTTTTTCCAGTGGATCTGGTTAGAGCTATGTCACGCTAAATGGTGTTCTTTGCTTTTCTTCTTACAATACTTTTCAATAGAACACTGTTTCGCATGAGACGGTTCCTCAAAAAACATAATATCGTGTATGAGCTAAACAAAAACTTAGGGTTTTACATGGTTTTATGTTTTCCAGTGGATCTGGTTAGAGCTATGTCACGCTAAATGGTGTTTTCTGCATTTCTTCTTACAATACTTTTCAATAGAACACTGTTTGGCATGACACGGTTCCTCAAAAAACATAATATCGTGTATGAGCTAAACAAAAACTTAGGGTTTTACATGGTTTTATGTTTTCCAGTTGAACTGGTTAGAGCCATGTCACGCTAAATATAATTCTTGTCATTTCTTCTCTCCATCCTTTATATTATATTAAATAATATTTCATAAGGTATTATTTCGTTCTTTAATTTAATGTGTTTTTAGTGCTTCTGAATGTGATTTTGTTTTAAATACTTAGCTTATTAGCATTCATCAGTATCCAAGAATCCATCATACCACTGCTAATCAATAAACAAACAACGGCCTTTAGCGTGTTAAGTTATATGCCAGCACGGTATATGCTGACAGGAAGAGACCTCAATACACAATTACAATATTGCGACATCGGAAGCAGCAACGTGCGGCACGAGGCGCCGAGTCAGCACACGCGCCACGATCATATTTTACCTAGTTTTTATAAATCACTTTTGGTACTGACATCGTCCAATTGACACCTAATTTAGTTTATAATTATTGTAATTTTCATTTTTGAAATTAAATAAGTTAAGATAATTTTGTTTTTTTTTGCATCCTCCGACTGCAGGACTCTTAATTGGCGCAGTCGGTAGGATACTCGCGGGCCGGTTCGCGAGCAAATTCACGCGTTTTCTTACATCGAATATCGCGCTCCGAGCTGCCCGGGTAGCTATCCAGCATTATCACGAGTATCCGAACTACAAGAGGCTGCCTTCCGGAGGAGTATCAAGACATAGATACAGCAGAGAATACTGAGATGTCCATGTGAGTACTTTAGAATCGCTCTAGAGTTGCTTCCTTTTCCTTCTATATTTATTTTATGTAATTGTCAAGATTTTTCATCCAAGGCAATCTAGTTTAAGTAGGTTAGTTTCAGGTAGAACTAGGGTTCAGGACTCGCTTAGAGATTTAGATAGCAGCATCGACTCTAATAATAGTTTTAGTTTAGTAAATTCAGAGGTAGGCATGGCAGCCGAAGACGCAATATATAAGGCTTTGCGTCATGTTCCCGACTTCGACGGAAATTCTAATGTGTTAACACGCTTTATAAGAATATGTGACAAATTAGTAGAGAAATACGTTCAACCCAAAGATGAATTATGCAATCTTGCCTTGATCAACGGCATTTTGAACAAGATAACTGGGGCCGCCGCCCGCTTAATAAATACAAATGGTATCCCGGAGAACTGGAATGGTATACGGAATTCATTGATTAACAACTTTGCCGATCATCGAGACGAGACGTCACTATATAATGATCTCGCTCTCTTAACGCAAGGCTCCGATTCTCCTCAAGAGTATTATGAGAGATGTCAGAATCTTTTCAGTGTTATAATGACGTACGTTTCATTACATGAAACCACAGCCACTACTATTGAATCCAAACGTGATCTATATAAAAAATTAACTCTCCAAGCCTATCTGCGTGGCCTTAAGGACCCTCTCGGTTCCCGTGTTCGCTGTATGCGCCCTGAAACAATCGAGAAGGCTTTAGGATTTGTGCATGAGGAAATGAACACGCTATATATGCAAAAACGTAATGAATACATACCTCAAGTTGATAGGAAGCCCCAGCTCCAGTTACCGGCACCAGCGCCCTTACAACCAACTCAACCTTTTAAGTTTCCCGTCAATCTAGCGCTTCCACCATCTAAACCGTTTGCCTATAACATGGCCGGTCCTTCACGACCTAACCCGATTCAGATGCCACCTCGACCCGCTCCAATTTGGAAACCAAATAATAATTTCGTTCCGCAGTATAGAATGCCAACGCGTACGCAACAAATGTTTGGTGCGCCCCCGCCTAATTATAACCCTAATAGAGGTTTCGCATCGCCTCAAAGAAACTTCTCACCCGCGAATAATGCACCTAGGCCTATGAGTGGTGTTAGCCACTACATAGCTAAGCCATTGCCACCTACAGGAGGACACGATTGGTCCAGGCATGGAAATCCACCCCCAAGTAACTATTTCAAAAGTCGGGAGATGCATTTCAATGAGTGTTACGATTATCCGTATACGTATGATCCGTATAGTGAAAATTGTCCTGATTACTATGTAGAGTACCCGGAATACCCAGTTGACTATACCTACGACCATGTAAATGAGCAACGACCCCAATACTCTGAAGCTTGCTGTAACAACAATGATGATGATAACGAGAAAAGCTCTCATTGTGAAAATGAGGATTTTCCCAGCGATCCTCATTCAAACAAACCAAAATAGAGATAAATCTACAAACGCAACGCCAGTTGCCATATATTCAAATAGCTCATCCTCCCTTAAAACTCCTTATAGACACTGGCGCAAACCAGTCGTTTATTAGCCCTGAGACTGTAAAAAGATATTTCTCAAATGTTCCCTGGAATCATGATCCATTTGAAGTCACAAACGTTCATGCTACAAGTCGTAATGAGTATTCAATTACATTGCCCACCTTTCAAGAATTTAATGACGATCAGGATATAACTTTATTCATTTATAAATTTCATGAATATTTTGACGGCCTTATAGGATTAGATCTATTAAGTAAATGGGAATCAAACATCGATTTGAAAAATAAAACTCTTAAAACTCAATATTCAATTAATCCTATCATGATGTACGATTCTCGTAACTGTAATCTATACGAAGATATAATCCCGGCTAATTCATCAAAACTTATAAAAATCCCGGTAAACGTTCATGACGGGGATGCGATCATCCCATCGCAATGTATTTCAAATTGTCATATCGGTGATTGTGTCACTAAGGTTATGAATAGCCGCGGCTATATAGAAGTATATAACCCGACACAAAATGACGTCATCTTTTCAATGGATCGTCCCGTTGTAGCCGAGTGTTACAATATCGAGTGCGAGCGTACTAACTCAACACCGCGTTCGCGCGCTAATGAAGTTTTATCTAAGTTACGGACTGACCATTTAAACGTAGAGGAACGCGCCAATCTTGAATCTTTATGCGCGCAATACGCCGATGTATTTTACATTGAAGGTGAACCTCTCACATTTACGAATAAAATAAAACACAGCATCCGCACTACTGACGAGTTACCAGTTTATACAAAGAGCTATAGGTACCCATATGTGCATAGGCAAGAGGTCCAACAGCAAATCACTAAAATGTTGGAGCAAGGAATCATACGTCCCTCCGAATCTGCATGGAGCTCACCTATATGGGTGGTCCCAAAAAAAGCCGATGCCTCAGGGAAAACTAAGTGGCGTATCGTAGTCGACTTTAGGAAACTCAATGAAAAGACCATCGATGACAAATACCCTATTCCAAACATAAATGACGTTTTAGACAAACTCGGGAATTGTCAGTATTTCACTACATTAGATCTTGCGAGTGGTTTCTACCAAGTAGAAATGAATTCCGAAGATATACCTAAAACGGCATTTAATGTGGAACATGGTCACTTCGAGTTCCTACGCATGCCGATGGGTCTCAAGAACTCACCCTCGACCTTCCAAAGGGTAATGGATAACGTTCTTAGAGACCTCCAAAACGTTGTGTGCTTAGTCTACCTAGATGACATCATTGTATTTAGCACATCCTTGCAGGAACACATTGTAAATTTAGAAAAGGTATTCAAAAGGCTCAGAGAATCTAACTTTAAAATTCAGTTAGATAAATCGGAATTTCTAAAATTAGAAACCGCATATTTGGGTCATATTATCAGTAGGGATGGTATTAAACCAAACCCTGATAAAATTACGGCAATACAAAAATTTCCTATGCCTAGAACCCCGACTGACATTAAGCGGTTCCTAGGACTATTAGGGTATTATCGCAAATTTATTCCGGACTTTGCGCGTATCACGAAACCCATGACGCAATGTTTGAAAAAGGGATCTAAAATAAACTCGGAAAGCGCGGATTATAAAAATTGCTTTGAAAAATGTAAGTCACTTCTTACTAATGACCCAATTCTACAGTACCCAGACTTCACTAGGGAATTTATCCTCACGACAGACGCGTCTAACGTTGCTATAGGTGCTGTGCTATCCCAAGGGGTTATTGGTTCCGATAAACCAATAGCATACGCGTCAAGGACCTTAAACAGCAGTGAACTTAATTATAGCACCATTGAGAAGGAGCTTTTAGCGATTGTCTGGGCTACCAAATATTTCCGTCCCTACTTATTCGGCCGAAAATTTAAAATCCTTACTGACCATAAACCTCTTCAATGGGTTATGAGTCTTAAGGAGCCAAATTCACGTTTAACACGGTGGAAAATAAAGTTAAGCGAGTACAATTTTACTGTAATTTATAAGCAAGGAAAATCCAATAAAAATGCCGACGCTCTTTCCCGCATTGAAATATATAATGAAGAAATCAGCTCTATAGCAGTTAACCCTTCTGAAAAACCACCCTCAATGACAGGTTCATCCACAGAAACTGCACATACAAGCACGGAAAATCCAATTTTGGAAATTCCAATAACCGAGGAACCTTTAAATAAATTCAGTAGGCAGATTTGCTTTACTATCGTTGGGGATATAAAAAAACGTCCGACGGTTACTAAGCCTTTTGAAACCCATACACGAACTAATATTCAATTATCCGAAGCTAATCTAGAAGAGGATGTGGTAAATTCAATAAAGGAATTTGTTAACCCTAAGGTACGAACCGGTATTATAATCTATCCTCCCCTGGCCATGTACAAAATTATACCTATCATACAAAATAAATTTAGAAGTTCTGCAATGAACCTTACCTTAACTAAAGTTGAAGTAGAAAATGTAAAAGAATACCTGAGACAACAGGAAACAATACAAAAATACCATGAAGGAAAAACTAACCATAGGGGTATAACTGAAAGTTATCTAGCACTTTCTAAACGATATTACTGGCCAAGGATGAAAGATCAAATCACTAAATATATTAACGAATGCCATATCTGTGGACAAGCGAAATACGATCGGCATCCAATTAATAAGAAGTTTTGTATTGTACCACCCCCCAGTAAACCATTTGAAAAACTACATCTTGATCTTTTCACCGCTGAAAATGAAAAATACCTAACACTAGTCGATGCATTCTCAAAATATGCGCAAGCATATCATCTGAGAGATGGGACCGCAATCAGTGTAGTACAAGCTCTTTTAAGGTTTATTACCCACCATGGGGTTCCTTTCACTGTAGTTACCGATCAAGGTCCTGAATTTACGAATCAAGTTTTCTTAGAATTCACACGGACACACAATATTCAGCATCACAAGATCCTCGCCCACGCTCCTAACGATAATGGCATAGTAGAGCGTTTTCATTCAACCATCCTGGAGCACTTAAGAATTCTTAAACTAGAAAACCGTAATGAACCAGTAGTTAACCTGATGGCTTACGCTGTGTTAGGTTACAATAGCTCTATACATAGCTTCACGAAGTGTAGACCATTGGAAGTTATCACAGGACATTTTGATCCGCGAGACCCCTTACACATAAATCTATCCGAACATTTACTACAACAGTACACCCAGGATCATAGGCACAGAATGTTAAAAGTTTTTAACCTAATTAATGAAACTTCACTGCATAATCGTACGGAACTTACTGAGAATAGGAACAAAGATCGCGAGCCTGAAATAGAATATGACCACAATCAGCAGGTTTTTATACGTAATCCTTTAGCTAGCCGTTCTAAATTAGCACCCAGGTATACACAGGATACCGTTCTAGCCGATCTTCCGATTCATATCTACACCAAGAAGAAGAGGGGACCAGTAGCCAAGAGTCGCCTGAAGAGAAGCCCTAAACATGCACTATTGTTACAGGATACTACTGATGTTCCTCCTTCACCTGGTCCGAGGACAGGACATCCTACTTGACAGCCTGGAGAATGGACCCGGTATACTTCCCTTTAAACTTGGTCCTGCCAGAATAGTCTCCCATTATCACTCGTTTCTGCAACACATCAAGTTAAATGATATCCACTCAAAATTAAATTTATTACGTAACCAGTTGCACGATTTCTCACCTAAACTAAATAACAAAACTCTATCTTTATACGAACCACATATATTATACCTTAACAGTAAACTTGAAAAGATTTCTGACCAACTAAATTCTTTTGAGCCAAATCGTTTTAAGCGAGGCCTTATAGACGGGCTAGGTTCGGTTGTAAAGAGCCTTACCGGAAATCTAGATTATACAGACGCGATAAAATATAATAACGCCATAAAAGTTCTCCAAGCAAACGAAAATAAATTACAAGTCGAATATAACAATCATATTAGTTTAACTAAAGAATGGATGTTACGCCATTCTAATATATTAGAGAAAATAGAATACAATCAGAATAAGATAAGTAAAGTGGTCAATTTGATATTAAATAGTGATAGCTCTAGGGAAAATGATCTTATAAAATATGCGCATCTCGCACAATACTTGTTAATTTTGAGCGATAATATCGAGACGCTTTCTGATGAGATACGTAAATTAGAAAATACTATAGCTTTCATTCGAGCGTCAAGCGTCTCTCATTCTACACTTAGTTTATCATTATTAAAAGATATGTTAGATAAATTAAAAGTTTTGTATAAGCCGGACGAAGTCCTTGACGTAGACCTTAGGGAATATTATGATATAATAAGGTTAGGATTTTTCTATATAAATGAAGAAATAGTTATAATCTATAAAATGCCGATTGCCTATAGTAATATATATAACTTATATAAACTATCTATTGTCCCAAATAACCATAGCCAAGTCCTTATACCACCCCTTCCTTTCATTGCAATTCATGAGGTGGATTCTATGTACTTGGAGGCAGAATGTCCTAAGACAAGCTCATGGTACATCTGTAAAGAGGAGGTGAACAACGGTCGCCGAGATCAACCAGACTGCGTGCAACAGCTGATCGTCAAGCAACGCATCGACTCTACATGCAAGTTTACGCCAGTGATACTTACTAAAAACGCCGTGGAAGAAATCGACAATAGACACTACACACTCAGCTTCCCAAGATCGACAAAAGTGCAACTATCCTGTGGACAAGAACAGCACAAGATTCTCAAAGGAAGTTATTTGGCAGTTATACCTCGAAACTGCAACTTAAAAACTACAGAATTCACTATCTCAAATTCTTACGACACTATCAAAGGACAAGTTGTGAAGATTATGGACCTGACGACCCAACCAGTGGAAGCAAACCAATACACACAAGCAACCGTGAGATTAAACTCAATAAATCTCGAAAATCTTCACTCCATCAACACGAAAATATCTCTGCAACATCCTGTGAAAATAACATCGATCGACGACCAAAACGTTTTATACCATACGACCATACCTATCTACACTATCCTATTAAGTACATCTGTACTAGGAATCGGTCTAATAGTCTACAACAACCGTCGAATATTTATCTCAAAAGAAAAATCGTCCGACGAGCCGCAGCACGTTTATGCAACCATCACTAAAGAGCGGAAATTCGACCCCAAAGAGATGAAAATTAACACAAAGAACCTCTCAGCAACATTTTCGCAAGAAACCTTCAAATAGTTGCTGATCTGCGGGGGGAGGTGTTAAGTTATATGCCAGCACGGTATATGCTGACAGGAAGAGACCTCAATACACAATTACAATATTGCGACATCGGAAGCAGCAACGTGCGGCACGAGGCGCCGAGTCAGCACACGCGCCACGATCATATTTTACCTAGTTTTTATAAATCACTTTTGGTACTGACATCGTCCAAATGACACCTAATTTAGTTTATAATTATTGTAATTTTCATTTTTGAAATTAAATAAGTTAAGATAATTTTGGTTTTTTTTTGCATCCTCCGACTGCAGGACTCTTAATTAGCGTTTAAACACCGAAAAAACAAATCTGCCTGTTCATTTATTACTTGTTTCATTTAACAGGAATTTTCATATCGATCGTATTCAATTAACTTTGAACAGTTACAACTACACGTAAACTGAGCATGTAGTCTATTTACAGCAAGATCGTGACCGCTGACTGCAGCTCCCCTTCTCCCTCCATTTCACTCCCAATCGACATTTTCACCTTTGCTGATATGATTACTCCACAGGATACCTCCATCCCCTGCATACCTGGTCGCTAGATTCGGCTGGCACGTCATATCGGTTTGATAGCCAACTCACGTAACTATTGTTGATCGACCCACAGTCCACTGAAGTGCCTACGATGAAGGGAACAACATGGACAGTTCTACTCCGAATTACTCCAACCCATGCGATGTTCATCCACGCGACAACCCACCTGATCTGAGTGGAACTTAACTGAAGCAAGAGAGTGATGCCTAATTCCATCTGCCAACTAGCTCCACTTCTCTCCCGTGCACCAGTCGCACCCACACCGACGTGTTCATCTTGCCAGTTTTCCTCACACCCGTCCACTTGTCTCTTGAAGATTGGCGTCCACAACACCAACGGTTGGTTAGGTCATGCAAGCATTGTTACAATTGATAAAAACACATATTTTCATTTAGTGAATGTGATAACCTGTACTAATAATTTGGTCAACTTAGCGATGATAACTCAATGTAACTATTAACAAACTCGGTACGTGTTTGTTATTGTCAATAATATCTTTAAATTATACAACTCGCTTATGTTTGACAATTACCGAGTAATTGCTTTGCTTATTGCATGCTAATTGCTGAAAATTGCTTTTTATTTTAAATTCCTTAGCTAAAAATTGCTTTTTCTTTCACATTTTTCTGCTTATTGAATGACTATTGCTAACTCATTAGATAGAACCTACTTCTCATATAAGTAGGTGGATGCGGCCTCGATTAGCGGGGGAACCACATGAAAAAAAGCGAGCTACTGGGTGTACCTCCTGGGTAGTTTGGAAATCACCTAATATATATATGTATTATATTTATAAATAAAAGGTAATATATATAAATTATCATTTTTTTTTAACAGGAAATGCACAATGCTAAAAACTGCGTAGGAGATTTTAATACAATAGTACTACCAAGCCTGATGTTGGCCGCTATTTCAATGAATGCAGCAGTGTGACAGCTAGCAATCAAAAGTAACAAGATATCGAGGTACGTTACATGACGATCACGACCACTTTGGCAAAAACGTATCGCTATAGACTAAGGAAAAAAAAATAATATATATTTTATTTACAGGAAATGCAGATGGCAATAAACTGTGTAGGAGATTATGATTGCAATAGAATAAAATCGACCAAGCCTGAAGTCCTTCAATGCACGCAGCAGTGTGACAGCCAGCAATCAAAAGTTACAAGATATCGAGGTACGTTATATGACGACCACGACTATTTTGGCAAAGACGTATCGCTATCGACCAAGGAAAAGAAATTATATATAATATTTAATATATATTTTATTTATAGGAAATGCAGAAGGCAAAAAACTGCGTAGGAGATTATTAATACAATAGTATTATATCAACCAAGCCTGATGTCGGTAGCTTCTTCAATGAATGCAGCAGTGTGACAGCCAGCAATCAATAGTGACAAGAATCTAGGTACGTTACATGACGACCACGACCACTTTGGCAAAAACGTATCGCTATCGACTAAGAAAAGGATATTATATCTATACGTTATTATAAATAAATTAATATTATTTTATTTTTAACAGGAAATACAGAAGGCAAATTTTTTTTTTTTTTTTTGACGTGACTTATTGTAGATTTGCCGCAGATGGCATTAACTACTTGGCCGGACAAATGGGGAGCGCTGAAGGCTCTCACCCGGTACAACATTTAAGACAACAGGCCTGAGGGTGCCCAGTTGGGCGCGAACCTCGGCTCAGGGCGTCGTCTGAGAGGAAAAATATTTGAAAGAATTAATCGACCCTAGTGGGTCGATAGCGATAAGCGCTGAATGAGGGAAATCGTCGACCACGCCGGCGGGGTCGGTATCGGGGTCCTGAAGTGTTTGGTGTCGCGAGCTGATTGGCTGCCTCTATGGCTAGGGTAATCGGGTCGTCGGGATCGTATATTACGTCCTTCGGACGCCGATACTTTTCAGTACCGTCCCTAAGCGGGATGTAATCGGAAGCCGCAACTACCAGGGGATTCGGGTGGTGCGGAGCAGAATCGAAAAAACGTTTGGAAGCTAATTTGAGCCATTGGGCAATGGTTGGCAGACCTAGGTCAATGTGCAGATTTTCATTGCGAAGGAACCACGGAGCTCCCGTGGCTTTCCGCATGAAACGATTTTGTATTACCTGTAGACGGTGGATTTGAGAGGGACTCGCATGAGCGAAAACTACCCCTGCATAGGTCATGATCGGACGGATGCAAGTCGTGTAGATTTTCACCTTATTCCTAAGGGACAATTTACTTCGCTTGTTAAGGAGACAATGAAGACGGCCCATTACAAACGCGGCGCGATCGCGCACACGTTTGATATGGGCCTTGAAAGTAAGACGTCTATCTAAGACTACGCCGAGATATTTGACTTGCTCCTCCCAAGGGATCGGCTTGCCAAACATCTTAATGATTTTAAGTTGACGGCGTGACCGTGGCGTGTTATAATAGCCCTTTGAAAAGTACACCGCTGCACTTTTCTCCGGGTTTACCTCGATTCTCCATTTGCGAAACCACTTGCCCAAGGCATTGGCCGCGCGTTGGAGGATTCCGGTCATCATAACTCGACCACGGCACGAAGAATAGATGGCTGTATCATCCGCAAATAAAGCTAATTCGGTATTAGGGGATTTGGGAATGTCACTAGTATACAATGAAAATAGTAAAGGGGAGAGAACGGAGCCTTGTGGGACTCCGGACAGAAGGCAAAGAAGCAGATGTCATCAAAGAAGATCTTTGTTCCTGCAATGTTTCCGCAGACGATACATCCAACAGAGCGAAGTGGAAGGAAAAGACTCTGAATAAAGACCCCACCACCATATGGGAACAATGCAAGGTAGAGAGAGAGAATATAATGTTATATTTCTTTTTGATAACATAAAATAAACTAACAATATCCTACACATTTTTTTTATTTCTTTTTGTGTCTGTCTTAATAGTTATTACAAATCTGTGATGCGAAACAAACTATACGAAAACGTCAATCCACATACAACGCCCGCGAAGCTGCTTTAGCAGCGAGCGCACTTAGCACCATCTAGTTATTATTATTATATTATTATTATATTATTATTATTATATTATATATAGCTACAAACCCATGTACCTATTGACTGACTGACTCACTGACATAATTGTTCTCCCAGAAGGAGCGTCGGGGGGTAAAAATAATGTATGAGAAAAGTGATCTGGATCTCCCGGTGAGTATGGGAAAACTTCCAGATCTTGGAAAACTGCTCCGCATCAGGGAGAGACTCTACGGCCTGGCGCATCTATCGCACCTGGAATGATTCTTTTTTCACGAAACCTATTAAAATCTTGGTCAAATTCTATTGTCGGTGAAAAAAAATCAAAATGGCGGAAAAACAAGATGGCCGCCATACAAAATTTTGTTTTTCCGGAAAATGTCTCGGGGGTAAAAACTGTGTATGGGAATGTAATCGGAGTGTCTTGTCGAGTACGGAAAATGTTCTCAGTCTTCGAAAACTGCTCCGCATCAGGGAGACACCCTACGGCCTGGCAAAACTATCGCACCTAGAACAATACTTTTTTCACAAAACCTATTTAAATCTTGGTCAAATTCTATCGTGAGTGAAAAAAAATCAAAATGGCGGAAAAACAAGATGGCCGCCATACAAAATTTTGTTTTTCCAAAAAAATGTCTTAGAGGTAAAAACAATGTATGGGGGTCTAATCGGAATGTCATGTTGAGTATGGAAATACTTCTCGATCTTTGAAATCTGCTCCGCATCAGGGAGACACCCTACGGTCTGGCGAAACTATCGCACCTGGAACGATTCTTTTTTCACGAGACCTATTTAAATCTTGGTCAAATTTTATCGTCGGAGAAAAAAAACCAAAATGGCGGAAAAACAAGATGGCCGCCATACAAAATTTTGTTTTTCCAAAAAAATGTCTTAGAGGTAAAAACAATGTATGGGGGTCTAATCGGAATGTCATGTTGAGTATGGAAATACTTCTCGATCTTTGAAATCTGCTCCGCATCAGGGAGACACCCTACGGCCTGGCAAAACTATCACATCTAGATCAATTGTTTTTTCGCACAATGTATTTAAATCTTGGTCAAATCCAATCGCCGGCGAAAAAAAATCAAAATGGCGGAAAAACAAGATGGCCGCCATACAAAATTTTGTTTTTTCAGAAAATGTCTCGGTGGTAAAAATTATGTATAAGTATGTAATCGGAACGTCTTGTTGAGTATGGAGACACTTCTCTTTCTTCAAATCTGCTCCGCATCAGGGAGACACCCTACGGCCTGGCAAAACTATAAAACCTGGAGCAATTTTTCTTTCGCAAAACATATTTAAATCTTGGTCAAATTCAATCCCCGCTGAAAAAAAAACAAAATGGCGGAAAAACAAGATGGCCGCCATACAAAATTTTCGTTTTTCCCGAAAATGCCTCGGGGGTAAATATGATGTATGAGGAATGTGATCGAAACATCATGTTGAGTATGGAAATACGTCTCGATCTTTGAAAACTGCTCCGCATCAGGGCGGCATCCTACGGCCTGGCGAAACTATCGCATCTGGAACTTTTTTGTTTTTACGAAACCTATTCAAATCTTGGTCAAATTCTATTGTCGGTGAAAAAAAATCAAAATGGCGGAAAAACAAGATGGCCGCCATACAAAATTATCGTTTTTCCCGAAAATGCCTCGGAGGTAAAAATGATGTATGAGGAATGTGATCGAAACATCATGTTGAGTATGGAAATACTTTTCGATCTTCGAAAGCTGCTCCGCATCAGAGAGACACCCTACAGCCTGGCGAAACTATCGCACCTGGAATTGTTTGTTTTCACGAGATCTATTTAAGTCTTGGTCAAATTCTATCCCAGGTGAGAAAAAAAAACAAAATGGTGGAAGTTTTGTTTTTTCCAAAAGGAGCCCTGGGAGGTAAAAATAATGTATAGGGGGTTGGATCGGAATGTCTTATTGAGTATGAAATTCTTCTCAACTTTCTAAAACTGCTCCGCATCAGGGGGACAACCTTCAGCCTGGCAAACATATCGCACCTGCAACATCTTTTTTTGCATAACGTATTTAAATCTTGCTCAAATTCTATCGCCGGTGAAAAAAAACCATAATGGCGGAAAAACAAGATGGCCGTTGAACAAAGTTAGGTAGGTGGTTGCTAATTCCTGTAAATACCATCTATGTAATACTTATTTTATTTAAAGTTATATCTGCCATTTTCTTATCCGCCGAAAAGCAAAGGGAAGGGTAGGTAATCGACAAGCATAAAATTTATGGAACACACGTCAATTTTAAGCACAAATCTAAAACAACCGTCTAAAAATCTTACATTGGCCATAACCCGACAGAATTATGTTGACAGCACACGTCAAACGGTATGCATACCAGCGAGATACCTTTTTAATTCGCCCGGGTTATTCATTCATTTACTCATTCTTCCTAAAATTAAGAGCTATCAATCATCCGTCCCTTTCCTTTTCGGCGGATAAGAAAATGACAGGTATAACTTAAAGTAAAATTAGGAGGTGTCTGCAGAAATCGGGGCCTTAGCAAAACTGTTAAATGAAAAATAATGTGTAGTTTCAAAATGGCGGCGAAGCTAACCTAGCCACTTGGCTTCAAAATCAAATCAAATTAACTAGGTATAAAACAGAGGCCCTATCAAGACATTTTACAGCATGCCTGCCAATATCTATGTAGTTTGTTCAACGAAAAGCAATATCAAATTTCGATCCCATGCCCATAGTAAAATATTTTTTTTCCTAATTATAATAACACACGTTACTCTTGACTTTCCAGACTAGGTACATTCCTAAAAAAAATATGGATGGTGCTGTCCAGATTTAACTTTCTCTTTGCTCAGGTAAATAATTATTCAAAAATATAAAGTAATGGTAGAGGCATACATATTAATAAAGTGCTTGATATTCTCTGAATAATAATGGGTGGAAGATTTGTTGTGCCTGGATGTAATAACAAGGCTAATCATTTATACCCAAAAACAAAGATACAGTTTGGCCAGAACAAGCCTGGCTGATCACCCGATTATCTGAAAGTAAGACAATCCGTGCTCCGGATGGCATGTTAAGCTATTGGCCTCAGTTACTACTTATTGATGTAAGTAGTTGTTTCCCAAAACCAGACTAAATATATTGACATGGTTACATATTACCAATTAGTAAGTAGGTATATAAACTTAATTAAAATACACATAGTTAACTTTTTATCAATTTAATGATATAATATAAAATGATTTAAGCTCATAGTTTAACAATTCTATGAACATAAATAGCTACTAACTATATATAATGCAACGTCACACTTAATACAGTTTTAACATTCACTAGATATTAATGCTTTTGAGGTAAGCTCATCCTGCAAACAAGGCATGCACCAGCATCCATCAGACATCTGAAAGCAAATATGAATTTTCTTAAAACATAATTGTAGTTTTGACGTCCATATGGAACCAAGAAATACAAATTAGGCATCCCGTACACTTACAATAAAGAAATGCACAATATTTTATTTAATGTGTAGGGATAACATTAAATTGAAATTAGAACAATGTTTCAATCATAAATATTTCCTTATAACAATTATTTCCTTAAAACTGTTAAACAGCTCTCACACAAAATAACTTTATTACCTGTCTCGGAGACATTTCTTTTCTATACATATAATATCACTCTTCAATTCTTACCATAAGTCTGTGGCCTGTAATTTTGTCTTTCTGAGTGCCTTCCCAAAGATATTTCACAACTTATACAGATACAATTGTGTCTAACTCTCAGACTGGAACATTCTTCAGCAGTTGTTATTGTTGTTGTTGCTTAGTATGAGTTAATTATGACAAAGTCACCTATAAATAAATAACTTTATAATAACAGTGTCATTTGATTGTATGTTCCTTAGATACTTTATGCAATACAGTATATTGTGTATTGTATTGTACCTTATTGATAAGAAATTAATCAGAAAAAAAATACAGGTACCGTATCATGTCCACGCCATTTTTTTCTATTAAAGACACCAGTTCAGAGCTAAGCTCCACATTCATGCATTGTATTCATTTGTAGGTTTGGTTTCAACAGAATGTGGCAATGGAGTCAAACAACCATGTCTGAAATGAAATAAAAAAGGACTGTATTAATAAGCAAAACACAATTTCTTGCGATGCAGTTCACTCTTCTTCATTGAAAGTGCTACGCTCGCGCAACGTGAAGTAACGTTTATTTAAAGCATTATATTTTTAAGAAGATACTTACATTGCAATTTATCAACGAACATTAACATCATCCACAAACTTTTTTCAGCTCTATCCAAAACACATTTGACATTTCTGGAAGTTTCTACGGTAGAATTGCGACGCAAAAACGGGAAAGCAGGGCTTGAGTCGATAAACTTGTAAGTTCCAGTTCTTGCAGACAGACAATTTGTAACAAAGAAACACAAGAAAGTAGTAGGTACCTACCATTTTTTTTTTTGGTTATTTTGTCCGTAGGACAGGCAAAGGGATCATAGCCCATACAGCCAAGTCATGTGTTATATTTATTTATATATTTTTAGTTATAAAATTCATAGAAGGCCTAAATCAAGTCTGGCGTATTTTTACAAAATTAAGGCCGAAGCCAATTCTTAGTTTGATTTCAGAATTAAGGCCGAAGCTAGGTACCTACCAAAGATTCAGTCAGTAACACTCAAGGCCAATTTTTTTTTTGTTTTCACCGAAGGGTTAGGCAAAGGAAACTATGCCCACACAACCATGTCTCATGTACCTTTTTTTCGTGATGGTTGATGATTAATGAAATGATGAAAGGTGATGACTACAAATGATGAGATGACATCTAAGCCTTCATCCTCGGAGCAGGCAGACTCTTACTCCGAACCTCAAACGAATTAACTCAAAAATCCGTATAAACTTTTTATGAGTGGTTTTTTGGCACGAAGCGAAAACAGAAAAAAATAACATAAATAGAGTAATATTTTTTTCTAATACAATTACACTATCGCCAATGTTTTACTTCTAACTTAATACGATCATTAACCACAAAACACCACTTCATATTAATTATTTAGATTATTCAGTGAAGAAAGCAACCATATCGCTCACGTTTCCGCCAAAAAGTCCGAAACAAAAAAATAATTATGACTATGTCACTGTGTAATGTTTAGGGTTAAATATAATAATAAGCAATATATTGCTTATTTATTCATTCCATCGACATCTATAATTCCAAGCAAAGTAAATAAGTACCTCAATATTTTTTCGATGTTGGCTGTTTGAATCTGCTTTGCCAGTGAATTTCTTTTTTTAGCCTCATGGACTGCCTTTATTTAAAAAAAGTAAACTCTTGGAATTTTTTTTGGACCGTTGGAAAGACTCATCCTTGTCAGACAATTAAGTGAAATATTAACAAATACCCCCTAAAATGTCAAGTATTTTCAATCCATTTATCTTTAACATTAAGATGACATTTAAAAAAATATATATGAGTGCATATTTCTCTGTTTGTAACCAGGCCAAAAATTAAAAGAAAATTGTTGGCGTCAGTTGGCGCGAAAAAGGTGACAATCGTTATTTTTTTCACTTGTATTCCAAGATTTCCAAAGGTAAGTTGATTTTGTGTTATTAATAATTTAACAATTATTGATCAACATTTAGATAAAATATGTATTATATAAGAAACTACTCTTTAAGATTTTAAGAAAGTTAGCCTTAAAATATATATATGAAAGTAATCTATATCTTTCTCTACTGATTTTCTCTTTTTCAAATAACTAATGTACTTAAGTGAGAACAGTAAAACGGTAAGTACCTACCTACTTAAAAGCTCTAATTCTTATTTTATTGTCTATTAGATAAACACAAATAGTACAGAAGTGGTTTGTTTACAGATGAAGCGTTCAAGCGTTGAGATTCCACCGTGCTCTACAGTGCTTCGCCGTCGCGTCGACGACGAGCGGCAGGACGTCTGCGAGACTGCTACAACCTGCATCGGTGCCGGTAAGTATTTAGTTTCTAGCCAGCTTAATTATGCACTTTCGCATTTTTTTATGTTAAATTCACTTCACGAAATGATCGACTGATCATTATAATAGGTACCTATCTAAATTAGCGTATAATTCATGTTATAGCCGCTTGACGTCTGCCGTGAAAATATCTTAATATTAATAATGCACTAGGTAGGTATCAACGTTAATCAATCGCATACTTATGCTGTGCAATTTGAGTGGGCTATTGTTAATTACTATTAATATTTTTTTAGAACATTTATGTAAGTAAGTAGGTAGGTTACTATAGTAGTAGGTACCTATATGAAGTAAGTTAACCTTTGATAAATTTAGTGGCATTCGTTTAAGTCGCGCTTTCTCCATTTGTACCTATATTATTATAGGTAATATGCCTAAGATTTTTGAAGGTAAAAAGTATTTACATAATAGTATACATAATGTATTTGTTATGTAAAATTTACATTCGCAATTACCTATAAATTGTTTTAAAATGTATGACATAGGTAGGGCAGGGTTGGATAAATGTTATAAAGACTATTTATTTAATATAAGGAGGGACTTTCCAATCGGGTATAAATGATGACCCTTTTTATTACCCCAAGGCACACTTACATCTTCCACCCATTATTATCCTTTTCAAAATAAAGAGCAATATCATTCAACAATTAGTCTTATATATGCTTCTGCCATTACATTACATTTTTGAATAAAGTGAACAACGTCATCTATCGTGTGTTTGGGGAACATCGATTGGAAAGTCGTCGCTCTATGTGACATTTGTGGGTGTGATAATATTATATTATGTGATAGTAAAGGTACACGCATACCTATAATTTCTAGCCACAGCGGAGAGTATCGCTTCGCAGTATTTAATGCTAACGTAAAAGCCCTATTACATATTATATCAATCCTTTGGAAATCGTGCATGACTTACGATTCAAAGAAAAACGATTTTATTATTACTGTCCTGTTATCGTTATGCGTTTAATAATCACGTTTTTCGTCAATCAAATAATAGTCACAGCAGTCACAACACAGATAATCCAAGTGTGATTGTGGTTTGATAGCACCCATGTTGTAGCATAACAGTGACATGACTCATTAGATGACCGTGAAATTATAAGTAGTATTATTCCTTGTTCTATGCTATAACAGTCACTCTCTTAATATTATGCGTGAAAAGTTAAACTCCAAAATCGTGAAAATGTTAACTAAATATGTCTGGTCCTATGAGTAGAAGAAGTAGAGAATTTTATCCAAAATGACAAGTTACTACAGACTGTTAAATACAACCATGGACAAATTTATATCATTTCATGATACAAATACACTGAGATGTAAGTAGCAATCAACTCTGATTTCCAAAATGCATGAAACAAACATAATTAAGGTGGAACATAATAAGACACGAGGCGCCTTATTATGATAATATTATTAGATATTAACTATCTAAGTATTATAAAAATAAGTAATTAGGTATCAAAATTATAATAAAATTATTAAATTATATAAAACAGCTATTTATATTAATACATGTGTAAAACTAAATAACAAAATTATATCAAACAGTCATTAAGTATATAGAGATAGAGATATTGATGCATTTAAGTATTTAGTTTATTTGCAAAGTCTTGAATGCTATAATAACATTTGCCTACAAGGAACTTTTTTTATATTACTGTCAGTGTAGGTTTGACTATATTTTTTAATATATGGTTATATATCTTGATGACCATGTAGTAGGGGTTGGAAATGTAATTCCGTTTTTAACCGACTTCAAGAAAGAAGGTTATTAATTTGATCCAATTTGTAAATGATCGGTAGCAAGTGGACGGACATAAAAAAGACATAAAGAAGTAAACGAATGACACTTATCTTTAATAATACACAGAAGGTAAAGGAAAATTAATAAAAAACAGTACTTGGATTTCGCCATTAGAATTTTCTTTATTAATCTAACTCTTGCCCGGTTTTTTTTAAATCTTTGACAAATATACTTCATCTATATTAGTCTGAAATAATCCCACACTATAAGATGTTACAAGATCAAGATAACAAAAAAAGTTTTTGTTGCCTTTTTTATGCAATTATTAATGAAGTCGATTATAAAAAACATTTTACTGTTATATTATATTGAATCTTCGAAGTATTCCGTCAATAGAGTGCAGCATACACACATAATATCTCGCTTATTTTCCTTCGGGATAGGCAGAGAACATACTATAATCCTTTATTTAAGGAAATGAAGTCAAGTGTAGTGTAATAAATCGAAATGTCTTTAAATATTTTATAAGGAAGGTTTACGTTGCGTTACATCAATTGAGTTCAACGTTTGCATACCTGTACGGTAACATCTCGGTGCGCGAGTCAATTCGAATATGAATGAAACTTTACTAAATCAGTTTATTACCTGAATTAAATATTTATCTTAAAATCATGACATTTATTTCATAATCTTTTATTAAAACTGTTAAAAGGTTACTAATAAGAATGTTGAGGAGTATGAGTGGGATGGGATGACTTTGAATGATAGAATAAGAAATAGTGTGATAAGGTAATGTCATGGTGTGAAAGAAAATGTAGTGATTATAATTGACGAAAAGAAGCAGTGGATGGATCGTAGTAAGTGGAATTCCGTGGTTTCTACCTACCCCAACGGGTAATAGGCGTAATCTTAATAAATACTTAGGTATGTATTTTTTCGAGAATTTTGCTTAGATGATATTTGATAGTCTTAAGCTCATAGTTTCGGTATTCCATAAGTTTTTATTTTACATACCATATAGTTATGTAATTTTCTATATTGTAATGTGGGCTCTAAGTGGACGCACACAAAACCTTTTTTTTTTTTATTCTTATTTTTAACGAGGCTTTGAACACCCTGTGTGATCATGCCAGCCTCATAGGTGCTTTCGTGTACCTATCCCTTAGACAAGGGATTGGTCAACCAGATAGTATAAACTAAAAGCCTTATTTGATAGTGGCTCTGCCAACCAGCAATTGACTTCTCCGTTGCCAAGAGAAATCTTTTTATACCTTTTTATATTTTTCACTTTAGCCACAACTACAATGGCAAAGTTGACGACTTTATTCATCGACCTGTTCAACCACACAGTGTGCTCTATATGACTGTCACGAGTGGAATAATGTTCGGCGGCGGCTTTGGGCGGCACGAGCTGACGCCATTGTGTGAAAGTGCTTAAACGAATTACAACAATTAAAAAATACATAGATTTATTAATAATAAAATGTATTTATTGTTCCAAACAACTCTAAAACTAATAGGTACAGTTATATGATAATGCTAGAAGATTAACAATTTTAAAGTACTGTACTTACAATAGGTACAACCTGTGCTATAAGTACCAGCTATCTTCCATTTGTACAGTATTATATATTCTTGAGTTGTGCGGAGTTGTAATACAGTTATTATCTATATATTTTTATATAATTTAACAATGAGGTGAAAAAAGAAAATAAAAATTATGGAAATTATTATAATAAATTTAAATTGTTCAAGCTACTTATGTGTAAGTATGTGTGTATGGGTGTGTGTGTATGTGTGAAGTACGGATTTAAACAAATCTTATTATCTAACAGGGTGTAATAAATTTTCCGTTTCGTCATAGTTAAAATGTAATAGCCTACCTATGGCTATTTTTTTGCACTCATGAACCGTTTTAGAATCAAAATTATTGATCCGACTGAAATTTTATAAGCGTGGTTATTTATTTTTAATGTTGCTTAATTTTCATAAGCATAATAATTATTACATTCCCTGTAATTATATCTATGATTCTGTTAGAGAATGATACTTAATTGACATTTTAATTTAAGTATGTAGGGTATTAATTAGTTATTAATTTATCTCCAAGTCATAGAATAAGGAATAATACGTATAGAACGGCAACTCTCCGCTCCCCACCAGCGTCAGAGCTAGGTTTACCTCAACCCTTCGAATATAATTTAGACTTGACTCGTGGATGCGCGAATTTTGAAATTGGACGCTCATGTTCTTTCGTCTGATTCGAATATTTAATCTCATAGTAATTGCCCGTGCTGGCTCGTATGCGCGGCGCCTATAAATATTTATTTTCATGGTGATTGTTCATCAAAAGATGCTAATAATTTGCAATAAAATTGAATCTAGGCCAAGTGCTTAATGATAAAATAATGTGAATGCAATTAATTAGTACAGTCATTTTTAATTTACGTATAAAACCTATTTATTTATATAGTGAACCTTCATTATTCAAAATTACTTTTTTGAGATTTGATTGATAAATAAATAAATATTAACTGATTATTATAAAAGCATCTTTCGTTAGTACTATTACCTACTTAAGTAATTAAATTAGGTATTGTAATTGGCAGCCCGCAGCAGCCGTTATTATTTTTCTAATAGTCAGTAGGGGTGTCGGGAATAGGGTGTATTACCTTACCTATCAAATATATTAATTTCCAACATTTACTGATTTCTTAGGTCTAACACACCAAGGCTCCGATATTTATAAAGGTAACAATTCGCAATGTACAGTTATCTCAGCATGCGCTTCAATTTATTCAGTGTTCCATAATCGCGCATCTTTCACTACTGCCGAAATTGATGAAATTTTAAGAATGGGGGATACACTTTACATGCAGTTAAAATATCTACTTCAGAGGGGTGTCAGTTATTTTATGCCAGATGAATTACCCAATGAGCTTCGCGTCGGGGATAACTTCGTACATATAGTTAGTATGGAGGACAACTGGATCATTTCTAATACGTATCCTACAACTCCCGCGAATAAAGACGTAGGTTTATTAACGTTAAAGAATATACTGGACAACAGAGTATTTTTTAATACAAATGACTATACTGTTGATTCAGAATTTGCTTATAATGCAAACAATTCAAATCACAACGACAGTACGGATAGCATATTGTTTACGGGTCAGGGTTATACTTTTAGTTTTTGGCGGTTTAATGGTGAATATTATTTCTTTAACAGCCATGCAGTTAACAGCAAAAACATTAATATAGGAAAGGGCAAGCCAGAGGATGGTCCTTACGTAGCACGTTTATTTAAATGTAATACAACCGAAGCGCTAGCTAAACTTTTACTCGCGAATGAAATTTACGACGGATCCGAATACTCATTAACCCGATTAAGAGTATTAAATGACGACCTTATATGGCAAAACGAAACGCAGGTTAGTTCCGAAGCGTCACAGTCCATTTTAGTAGATTTAATATCATCACCATTACTGAATGAGAATCAAACTTTAGATTCGATTTTGATGAACTATCAGTCAACCCTGGCCCCGCTTAAAACCTCTGTGCAAAATTTTGATATTAGTAAATTGGAAGTTGATTCAAATCCGGTAGATGTATATGACACTACAAGTGATATAAAACTGACAATTTTAAAACCAGTTGTCCTATTAGAAAGAATTAGTAATCAAGACGAAAACCAAGGCGTTAAAAATAAAGGTGGCCGACCCAAAAAACAGAAACGCGGACGAAAACCAAGTAAAGAAAACGCGCATCGCGAAGCTGTAAGCAAATATACGAAAAAAAACCCGGCTGTTAATCGCGAGGCAGTTCAACGGTATAACGAACGTAACCCAGATGTTCATCGTGCGGCCGTTCAACGTTATAACGAGAACAACCCAGACGTTCATCGCGCGGCCGTTCAACGTTATAACGAGAACAACCCACACGTTCATCGCGCGGCCGTTCAACGTTATAATGAGAACAACCCAGACGTTCAACGCGAAGCCGTTCACCGTTATAACGAACGCAACCCAGACGTTCATCGCGAGGCCGTTCAACGTTATAACGAGCTCCACCCCGAAATTATCAAAAAAGCAGCACGAAAATACACAGAGAATAGTCGTAACATAGAAACGCCGCTGAGATATTCAAAAAATTTAATAGGTGAAAAACAGGGACACGATCTTAATATTATTAGATTATATAATTTAAAAAATACGTCGCTTCTGTCTGATAAGACATATAGATGTCCAAATTGTAATGCTCCATTGTTCGAAGAAGAGAAATCTCGTCGACAATGGTGTTGTCATTCAGGAGATTATAATGTTCAAAATTTTCTCCCATTAAATGAAGAATTTTATTCAAATTCAGCTTTTTTAAATAGACCACGCGCTTACAATAATATTTTTGCATTTTCGGCATTAGGTGTTTCCCACGGTTACCATCATCCAGAAGGTATATCTTTTCTAAAAATTCAAGGACGTATTTACCACCGTATCTTTGATTTGTCTTATAATGAAAGTCCTAATAATATTAATTTTTACATAAATGACAGTAGCGAGAGAGAGAGTTTAGCTAGCGAATTAAGTTTAGATAAAACGGTAGTTCGAATGATTACAGGGTTCATGCACACAGTTAATCCATATATAAACTGTTTTAGAAGGTTAAGTTTAGAGGTATCATCAGAAGCTTTCTTGAAGTTCGAAAAAACTACTCGTGCGACTCACGGTAACATCCTCGGAGATCAACCTATTGGTCAAGAAATTGCCGCAATTATTAGTACAGACCGCGAAGAATTTTCTCCACGCTGTATTGTAGTCAAAAAGATAGCAGACGGTAGGCCTCGAACAATAGATATAATGGATTCCTTATACGAGACTTTCCAGTATCCTCTCTTATATCCTCACGGAAATACTGGTTGGCATCCAGATATGAGAGATAATAAGGGCAATAAGCTTAATCAGGTTAAATATGTCCGTTGTTTACTTTTATCCGAATCGCGATTTAGCATATTTGGTCGTTTATCTGAAGAGTGGTTAGTCGATATGTTTTGTAGAATTTTAGAAGAACGCTTGCGGTTTTTGAAAAATAGCCAAACAAAACAACAAAACAGGCTAAGAGTAGCTCCACTCCAAGAATTAATTAATGACGAGTTTATTTTAGGAGAAGGTGGAGTAGAACCTGGTAAAATTTATTTACCTAGCTCATTCACAGGGGGTCCACGATACATGAAAAAGAAATACCTGGATGCTATAGCAATGGTAAACAGGTTAGGTCCACCATCATATTTTTTAACTTTAACATGTAACCCCAACTGGCCTGAAATAAAAAATTCAACATTATCAGGTCGATCAAAAGACCCCCTTACTTGTGCTCGAGTTTTCAACTTAAAACTCGGAGAGTTATTAAAAGATTTAAAATCGGGTAAATGGTTCGGAAAAATTGTTTATATAATGCATGTTATAGAGTTCCAAAAAAGAGGACTACCACATGCGCATATTGCTTTTAGAGTAGAAGGTGGTGGACCTGTAGAAAGTCTGGATATTGATAAGTTTGTTCGAGCTACCATACCCGATCCAGCACAAACTTTATTATACAAAGTTGTCATGGATCACATGATACACGGTCCATGCGGCCCTCCTTACCGAACTAATTTGCCGTGTTGGAATAGTGAGAAAAAAAACTGTTTAAAATATTTTCCAAAAAAAGAAACACCAGTCACCTTCAGTGACGATAGAGGTTTTATACATTTACGTCGCAATAGTAAAAATCAGGCGATTATTAAATATCGCGGCAGAGACGTAATAGTTAATGATTTGTGGGTCGTTCCTTATAATCCTGCTCTTCTCCTAAAATATGATGCTCACATAAATTTAGAAGTGTCCACACAGCGTGCTATAATTAAGTATTTATTTAAATATATGACAAAAGGACCTGATGAAGCCCGTATTGCCGTTGTTGATGAAGAACATCGTGAGGATGAAATCGAACAATATGTCACTAAGCGATATATTAGTTCTAGCGAAGCAGCGTGGCGTGTTCTCGAATTTGATATTGTAGCTAGGAACCCTACGGTAAAAATGTTAACAGTACATTTGCCCGATCAAAATTCGGTATTTTTTAAGCCTGGCCACGCGAACGAGGCAGTTAATAATGCAGGTTCAGATCTTTTAGACTATTTCAGTAGGCCTTTAACTGAGGAGTTTGATCGGGTATCCTACTTAGACTTTTTTGAAAATTATAACATTCATGCGAAAGATCCATGTTTAAAGACAGTTCAGGCGGTGCAAATGCAAAACGGCAAATTTCTTACGCGGAGAATGCGGGGTGAGCTCGTCGCGCGTCTATTTTGGGTCGCGCCGAACAGAGGTGAACAGTTCTTTTTAAGACTTCTTTTAAGTGTTTACCCTTGTCGTAGTTTCGCGGATTTACTTCAAATTGGAGGTCCAAATTGCACAACTTTTCAAGAAGCTGCCAAATTCGTAGGACTTGCGGACGACGCAGTCGAATATGAACGGGCTATGGAAGAAGCTTCCACTTTTTTAACCGGACCACGACTTCGTAGCTTTTTTGTAACGCTGGCTGTTAATGGTGCCTCAGTGGCGTCACTGTGGAACACGTATAAACGTCAATTGGCCGAAGATTTCCTTTACAGGGTGCCAGATGACGAAGAAAACGCGTTTAACATGTGCCTCATTCAAATAGATAGAATGCTACGCAGACACGGAACTTCGTTAATAGAACAAGGTTTGCCGGAAGTAGTTTACAGGTCAACGGAGTTGGATAGGGAACGCACTGAATATGATTTAGATAGTTTGAAATCATACGTAGAAGAGTGGTTGCCACAGTTATCTCCCGATCAACGTGCCGTATTCGATTACGTGGAAAAGCTTTGCGTTGATAGTGTTTACCGAGAATCCAACAACTGTGCGATTTTTATCGATGGCCCCGCCGGCACCGGAAAAACGCTTTTATTGAAGGTCATAACTGCATATATCCGCGGTAACCTTAAAGGTATAGTTTTAACCTGTGCATCGTCTGCAATTGCTGCTCAAAATTACACAAACGGAATGACGGCTCATTCCTTGTTTAGATTTCCTTTACATCTATTAGATGATAGCGGATACTGGAACATCTCAAATGGTACTCAAAGAGCTGAATTGATTTACAATTCTAATCTCATTGTGTATGATGAAGCGCCGATGGCTCATAAATACCTTATAAATTTATTAAATAGATCATTGCAGGATTTGATGAGGTCAGACAAAATTTTTGGTTCTAAAATAATTATTTTTGCAGGAGATTTTCGTCAAATTCCTCCTGTAGTCCCAGAAGCACGAACGAATTTTGATATATTAAACGCGTCACTAAAAACTTCTCCTATTTGGAAACAGTTGAAAAAATTTAGTTTGGTAACTTCACAGAGATGTAAGGATGACGCACAGTATGCAGAATTTCTTTTAAAACTGGGTTCAAATTCATTACCTACTCATAGGTTAGAAACAAATAATAATGATTTGCAATTAGTCCAACTTGAATCCATTGATTATGTTACTGAATTAGAAGATTTAATTGATTTTGTATTTCCAGAAGTTACCCTTACTGAGCCAGGCGTATGCTCCTTCAGAGCGATTCTATGCACCCGTAACGATGCAGTTAGAGAAATTAATGCCGTTATTTTAGACAAACTACCAGGAGAAGTATTACATTTTTATGCCATAGACAAAGTTTTAAGCGACAACGCTGATCAAGTATATTTTAGTCCTGAATTTTTACATACACTTCGACCACAAGGTGTTCCAGATTTCGACTTACAATTAAAATTAGAATGTGTTTGTGTAATCACGCGTAATCTTAGTTTCGCGGACGGCTTAGTAAATGGCACCAAAGTAATAGTCGTTGAAACATCTCCATATATTATTAAAGTTCGGAAACAAGGTGAACTAGGAGATTATTTGATCCCTCGAATTCTTTTTAAAGCGCCTATAGAACATAACAGCCCTTACGAGATGTGTCGCCGTCAATTCCCATTGCAGGTGTGTTATGCAATGACCATTCACAAGAGCCAGGGTCAAACGATTAGTCGCGTTGGGGTCGATCTTAGATCTGACATGTTTAGTCACGGTCAACTGTATGTAGCTTTAGGTCGCGTTCGCGAAAGACGTGACATAAAAGTACTACTACCCAGGCACCGAATTGTAAATGACCAACC
Organism: Pectinophora gossypiella; assembly: GCF_024362695.1. NCBI lineage: Eukaryota > Metazoa > Arthropoda > Insecta > Lepidoptera > Gelechiidae > Pectinophora > Pectinophora gossypiella. Next base: position 139,482 of record NW_026063265.1, on the reverse strand, counting down.
TTTCTCGAATAACGTTATCATATCAGAACTTTTAAGTTTAACGTAACTTTATTAGGGTGGCACTTCTTGAAAAGACTGAACAGTTCATCTCTGTTATTAAGCTTATTGGGTTTTTTTAGATCGGTTAAATCATGTGCTGAAATTATCGTATATTGCGAATTATTTATTATTATTTATATTCATTCTATCTTGTTTTTTCTTCTTTTCGTATAATTTAACGATAAAACTGACTTTAACAAGCTTGCACTCGATTTGATGATGGTTACATTGAATTTCAAAGCTAGGTTTACCATTTTATTAGTCACAATCACTGAATTAAAATATGTGTTAATCAATTGGCAATGTGTGCATGCCCTTCCCAGCCGTTAACGCTGTGGAGGCTCATCTTTAGGGGACGAGAGAACGGGCGTGAAGTGAACTGGCAGGATGAACACTTGGCTGCGGGTGCGACCGGTGCATGGGAGTGAAGTAGAGCTGGCTGGAAGATGGAGGCAGGTATCACTCGATTGCTTTAGCTGAGTTCCACTCAGATCAAGTAAGCTGTCATATGGATGAATGTCGCAGGTTGGAATGATCCGGAGTAGAACTGTCGGTGTCGTTCCCATCGTCGTAGGCATTTTCGGTGGATTTTGTAGGTCGATCAACAATGGTTGCGTGAGTTTTAGCTGTCAAGCTGCTATGCCGTGCTAGCCGATTCTTGCGATCTGGGATACAAGGGATGGACGTATCCTGTGGAATGATCGTGTCAGCGAAGGTTTGAATGTCGCTTAGGACTGGAAAGGAGGGAGTACGGAAACTGTAATCAGTATTCAGGATCTCGCTGTACATGGACAATGTTTAGTTTAGGTGTATTAAAGTGGTAATTGTTCGAAGTTATTTGAAAAGAATTCTGTTTCAGTGTTTAAGCGCTAAAACTGTTTGTTTTTTGTAAGCAAACGTATGATTTATTGATCTTCATTTTTTACTTTATAACGCTAACGCTATACAAATGATTTTGTTACCAAATTTAAGTGCGTATATAAACAATAAATTAATACTAAAATATTTCGATGAAGACACCAATGATGTTTATTGATACATTTTTCTCCTAAGTGCTACTTTCTCAACTTAAAGCAATAAGTTATGCAGTAATTATACTTCTACGAGTATATTTAAACAAATCATCATTCAAAAGCATTTTACCCAAAACTTAACTTACATTAAGTAAAATTTATCTTTGTCATTTTAGTCACTTATTTTTTTATCATTCACTAAGCAGTAAGCAAAATATATTTACTAAAATAATAAAAAAAAAATACGATATTCATGGTAAGTTGGATTAGCTATTTTATAACACAAACGACTTGATATTTTCATTCATTAATTCAGGAAAATAAATGTACAATGAAAAATAAGTTTTTATAACCGATTAAATTTGTGTAATGTGTAGTTTTACTCATCAATATAGTAAAAAATTATAATTTGCATTCAAATTGTACTAAAGAATATTTTATACTAGCGTATTTTAGTAACTTAAGTTAGAATTAAGTAAACAAACAAAAAAAATATAAATATAAGGAACATATAAGGAAAAAAAAGGAAGGCCTTAAAATAATAAATATAAGGAAGAAAGAAAACTCCGGATCCGGATCTATTTACTCATCATCAAGGAAACTTTAAGAAATAACATTACTTCAAATGTCTGCTCGAAGAAAGATTCAGAAACTTAAACAATTGCCAAGCTGGAAATCGATTAATGAGTACACATAAACGCTACATAGTAAAACTCGCGTGTCCTGTGATGGATACAGTATATTATACATTAGCATTCAATGGTGTATGAATCGTCATCGTCATTGTGTCAGCAAAGACGCATCATCAATTGCACAGATTTGTGGCTACAAATATATAAATGAAAAGTGTTATTTAGAACATTATTTATTGTGTTGTGCAATAAAATAAGTCAGTAATTACCTGTATCCGGCAGTGCGAACAATTTCATTCATAAACATGGGTAAATATGACGACTGTCAGATGGGCTAAACATGAAAAAAAGTCCTTAAACAAAATCCCATTGTTTCGCTATTGTGTTTGAAAATCTAAGCCACAGGAGGATATTAAGTACACCATGCTTTACCTTTAATGGCGTATGTAAAAATAATTAAGCCTATAATCAACAAAGAATGTTCTATACCATCTTAAGCAAATTCAAAAACAAATTTGATCATGTTAATTTCTGGCCTCCCACAAGCGGGTCTCACCAGTATTGACAGAAGAATGATCACTCATCGATACAAAACATACATAAAGTAATTAATACATGTATACAGGCTAAATAAAGTGAAATTGCTAGAAAATACCTGCTACTTGGAAAAACAACAATTGGAGAAGAAAGCACTACCTAACAACGTGGAACTTTGATATTCAAATTTTCAAATAAAATATGGCTAAAACAAAAAAAAATACTTAAAAATTGAAAGGTAAAAGAAAACGCCTTTATTTAAAAAAATAGAAAGCGAGTCATATTTTATATATTCTGGTAAAATTGTACAGTTTTAAATGTTACCAAATACACCAAATGTTATTAGAAATGAAAGTAACTGCAAATAGTTTAATTCATACAGTCATAACCAACAAACTACCTACGTAATATTTTAAGATAATAGTTTTTTTAAAGTCTACATTCGTTATTTATTTACTTATAATGACGTAAATAACAAACAAATATGCTTGTTATTAATTTGCATACACCTACAGTAAATCCAACTTACCATGAATATACATACAATAATATATAATATAATATACATAGTAAGTGCAGAATAAAAACTTAGGGATTACATGGTTTTATGTTTTCCAGTGGATCTGGTTAGAGCTATGTCACGCTAAATTGTGTTCTTTGCATTTCTTCTTACAATACTTTTCAATAGAACACTGTTTCGCATGAGACGGTTCCTCAAAAAACATAATATCGTGTATGAGCTAAACAAAAACTTAGGTTTTATATGGTTTTATGTTTTCCAGTGGATCTGGTTAGAGCTATGTCACGCTAAATTGTGTTCTTTGCATTTCTTCTTACAATACTTTTCAATAGAACACTGTTTCGCATGAGACGGTTCCTCAAAAAACATAATATCGTGTATGAGCTAAACTAAAACTTAGGTTTTATATGGTTTTATGTTTTCCAGTGGATCTGGTTAGAGCTATGTCACGCTAAATGGTGTTCTTTGCATTTCTTCTTACAATACTTTTCAATAGAACACTGTTTCGCATGAGACGGTTCCTCAAAAAACATAATATCGTGTATGAGCTAAACTAAAACTTAGGTTTTATATGGTTTTATGTTTTCCAGTGGATCTGGTTAGAGCTATGTCACGCTAAATGGCGTTCTTTGCATTTCTTCTTACAATACTTTTCAATAGAACACTGTTTCGCATGAGACGGTTCCTCAAAAAACATAATATCGTGTATGAGCTAAACAAAAACTTAGGTTTTATATGGTTTTATGTTTTCCAGTGGATCTGGTTAGAGCTATGTCACGCTAAATGGTGTTCTTTGCATTTCTTCTTACAATACTTTTCAATAGAACACTGTTTCGCATGAGACGGTTCCTCAAAAAACATAATATCGTGTATGAGCTAAACAAAAACTTAGGTTTTATATGGTTTTATGTTTTCCAGTGGGTCTGGTTAGAGCTATGTCACGCTAAATGGTGTTCTTTGCATTTCTTCTTACAATACTTTTCAATAGAACACTGTTTCGCATGAGACGGTTCCTCAAAAAACATAATATCGTGTATGAGCTAAACAAAAACTTAGGTTTTATATGGTTTTATGTTTTCCAGTGGATCTGGTTAGAGCTATGTCACGCTAAATGGTGTTCTTTGCATTTCTTCTTACAATACTTTTCAATAGAACACTGTTTCGCATGAGACGGTTCCTCAAAAAACATAATATCGTGTATGAGCTAAACTAAAACTTAGGTTTTACATGGTTTTATGTTTTCCAGTGGATCTGGTTAGAGCTATGTCACGCTAAATTGTGTTCTTTGCATTTCTTCTTACAATACTTTTCAATAGAACACTGTTTCGCATGAGACGGTTCCTCAAAAAACATAATATCGTGTATGAGCTAAACTAAAACTTAGGGTTTTACATGGTTTTATGTTTTCCAGTGGATCTGGTTAGAGCTATGTCACGCTAAATTGTGTTCTTTGCATTTCTTCTTACAATACTTTTCAATAGAACACTGTTTCGCATGAGACGGTTCCTCAAAAAACATAATATCGTGTATGAGCTAAACTAAAACTTAGGTTTTACATGGTTTTATGTTTTCCAGTGGATCTGGTTAGAGCTATGTCACGCTAAATTGTGTTCTTTGCATTTCTTCTTACAATACTTTTCAATAGAACACTGTTTCGCATGAGACGGTTCCTCAAAAAACATAATATCGTGTATGAGCTAAACTAAAACTTAGGGTTTTACATGGTTTTATGTTTTCCAGTGGATCTGGTTAGAGCTATGTCACGCTAAATTGTGTTCTTTGCATTTCTTCTTACAATACTTTTCAATAGAACACTGTTTCGCATGAGACGGTTCCTCAAAAAACATAATATCGTGTATGAGCTAAACTAAAACTTAGGTTTTACATGGTTTTATGTTTTCCAGTGGATCTGGTTAGAGCTATGTCACGCTAAATTGTGTTCTTTGCATTTCTTCTTACAATACTTTTCAATAGAACACTGTTTCGCATGACACGGTTCCTCAAAAAACATAATATCGTGTATGAGCTAAACTAAAACTTAGGGTTTTACATGGTTTTATGTTTTCCAGTGGATCTGGTTAGAGCTATGTCACGCTAAATTGTGTTCTTTGCATTTCTTCTTACAATACTTTTCAATAGAACACTGTTTCGCATGACACGGTTCCTCAAAAAACATAATATCGTGTATGAGCTAAACAAAAACTTAGGGTTTTACATGGTTTTATGTTTTCCAGTGGATCTGGTTAGAGCCATGTCACGCTAAATAGCATTCTTGTCATTTCTTCTTTCCATCCTTTATATTATATTAAATAATATTTCATACGGTATTATTTCGTTCTTTAATTTAATGTGTTTTTAGTGCTTCTGAATGTGATTTTGTTTTAAATACTTAGCTTATTAGCATTCATCAGTATCCAAGAATTCATCATACCACTGCTAATCAATAAACAAACATCGGTCTTAGCGTTTAAATACCGAAAAAATACCTGCCTGTTCATTTATTAGTTGTTTCATTAAACAGGAATTTGCATATCGATCGTTTTCAATTAACTTCGAACAGTTACAACTACACGTAAACTGAGCATGTAGTCTATTTACAGCAAGATCGTGACCGCTGACTGCAGCTCTCCTTCTCCCTCCATTTCACTCCCAACCGACATTTTCACCTTTGCTGATATGATTACTCCACAGGATACCTCCATCCCCTGCATACCTGGTCGCTAGATTCGGCTGGCACGTCATATCGGTTTGACAGCCAACTCACGTAACTATTGTTGATCGACCCACAGTCCACTGAAGTGCCTACGATGAAGGGAACAACATGGACAGTTCTACTCCGAATTACTCCAACCCATGCGATGTTCATCCATGCGACAACCCACCTGATCTGAGTGGAACTTAACTGAAGCAAGAGAGTGATGCCTAATTCCATCTGCCAACTAGCTCCACTTCTCTCCCGTGCACCAGTCGCACCCACACCGACGTGTTCATCTTGCCAGTTTTCCTCACACCCGTCCACTTGTCTCTTGAAGATTGGCGTCCACAACACCAACGGTTGGTTAGGTCATGCAAGCATTGTTACAATTGATAAAAACACATATTTTCATTTAGTGAATGTGATAACCTGTACTAATAATTTGGTCAACTTAGCGATGATAACTCAATGTAAGTATTAACAAACTCGGTACGTGTTTGTTATTGTCAATAATATCTTTAAATTATACAACTCGCTTATGTTTGACAATTACTGAGTAATTGCTTTGCTTATTGCATGCTAATTGCTGAAAATTGCTTTTTATTTTAAATTCCTTAGCTAAAAATTGCTTTTTCTTTCACATTTCTCTGCTTATTGAATGACTATTGCTAACTCATTAGATAGAACCTACTTCTCATATAAGTAGGTGGATGCGGCCTCGATTAGCGGGGGAACCACATGAAAAAAAGCGAGCTACTGGGTGTACCTCCTGGGTAGTTTGGAAATCACCTAAGATATATATGTATATATTTATAAATAAAAGTTAATATATATAAATTAACATTATTTTTTTTTAACAGGAAATGCACAATGCTAAAAACTGCGTAGGAGATTTTAATACAATAGTACTACCAAGCCTGATGTTGGCCGCTATTTCAATGAATGCAGCAGTGTCACAGCTAGCAATCAAAAGTAACAAGATATTGAGGTACGTTAAATGACGATTACGACCACTTTGGCAAAAACGTATCGCTATAGACTAAGGAAAAAAAATAATATATATTTTATTTACAGGAAATGCAGATGGCAATAAACTGTGTAGGAGTTCATGATTGCAATAGAATAAAATCGACCAAGCCTGAAGTCAGCAGCCCCTTCAATGAATGCAGCAGTGTGACAGCCAGCAATCAAAAGTTACAAGATACCGAGGTACGTTTCATGACGACCACGACTATTTTGGCAAAAACGTATCGCTATAGACTAAGGAAAAAAAAATATATATATTTTATTTATAGGAAATGCAGATGGCAATAAACTGTGTAGGAGTTCATGATTGCAATAGAATAAAATCGACCAAGCCTGAAGTCAGCAGCCCCTTCAATGAATGCAGCAGTGTGACAGCCAACAATCAAAAGTTACAAGATATCGAGGTACGTTTCATGACGACCACGACTATTTTGACAAAAACGTATCGCTATCGACTAAGGAAAATAAATTATATATTTTATTTACAGGAAATGCAGAAGGCAAAAAACTGCGTAGGAGATCATTAATACAAAAGTATTATATAAACCAAACCTGATGTTGCCAGCTCCTTCAATGAATGCAGCAGTGTGACAGCCAACAATCAAAAGTAACAAGATATCGAGGTACGTTACATGACGACCACAACTATTTTTGCAAAAACGTATTGCTATCGACTAAGGAAAATAAATTACATATAATATTTAATTATATGTTTTATTTACAGGAAATGCAGAAGGCAAAAAACTGCGTAGGAGATCATTAAACAATAGTATTATATAAACCAAACCTGATGTTGGCCGCGCATTCAAAGAATGCAGCAGTGTGACAGCCAGCAATCAAAAGTAACAAGATGTCGAGGTACGTTACATGACGATCACGACCACTTTGGCATAAACGTATCGCTATAGACTAAGGATAAAAATGTAATATATATTTTATTCACAGGAAATGCAGAGTATAATAAACTGTGTAGGAGATTATGATTGCAATAGAATAAAATCGACCAAGCCTGAAGTCCTTCAATGCACGCAGCAGTGTGACAGCCAGCAATCAAAAGTTACAAGATATCGAGGTACGTTACATGACGACCACGACCACTTTGGCAAAAACGCATCGCTATCGACTAAGAAAAGGATATTATACCTATACGAATTAATATTATTTTATTTTTAACAGGAAATACAGAAGGCAAAGAAGCAGATGTCATCAAAGAAGATCTTTGTTCCTGCAATGTTTCCGCAGACGATACAACCAACAGAGCGAAGTGGAAGGAAAAGACTCGGAATAAAGACCCCACCACCATATGGGAACAATGCAAGGGAGAGAGAGAGAATATAATGTTATATTTTTATTTTTTGATAACATAAAATAAACCAACAATATCCTACACATTTTTTTTATTTCTTTTTGTGTCTGTCTTAATAGTTATTACAAATCTGTGATGCGAAACAAACTATACGAAAACGTCAATCCACATACAACGCCCGCGAAGCTGCTTTAGCAGCGAGCGCACTTAGCACCATCTAGTTATACTATATATAGCTGCAAACCCACTGACTGACTGACTCACTCACTCACTGACTCACTGACAGGGTTGTTCTCCCAGAAGGAGCGTCGGGGGGTAAAAATGATGTATGGGGGATGTGATCCAAATCTTCCGGTGAGTATGGGAAAACTTCCAGGTCTTGGAAAACTGCTCCGCATCAGGGAGAGACCCTACGGCCTGGCGCAACTATTATACCTCGATCAAATTTTTTTTCGCAAAACCTATTTAAATCTTGGTCAAATTTTATTGTGGATGAAAAAAAATCAAAATGGCGGAAAAACAAGATGGCCGCCATACAAAATTTAGTTTTTCCGGAAAATGTCTCAAGGGTAAAAATTGTGTATGGGAGTGTAATCGGAGTGTCTTGTTGAGTATGGAGACACTTCTCTTTCTTCAAATCTGCTCCGCATCAGGGAGACACCCTACGGCCTGGCAAAACTATCGCACCTGGAACAATTATTTTTTCACAGAACCTATTTAAATCTTAATCAAATTCTATCGTGAGTGAAAAAAAATCAAAATGGCGGAAAAAACAAGATGGCCGCCATACAAATTTTTAGTTTTTCCTTAAAATGCCTCGGGGATAAAAATTATGTATGAGGGTTTTGATCGGAACGTCATGTAGAGTACGGGTATACTTCCAGGTTTTCGAAAACTGCTCCGCATCAGGGAGACACCCTAAGGCCTGGCAAAACTATCGCACCTGGAACAATATTTTTTTTCACGAAACCTATTTAAATCTTGGTCAAATTCTACTGTGGGTGAAAAAAAATCAAAATGGCGGAAAAACAAGATGGCCGCCATACAAATTTTTGTTTTTCCAGAAAATGTCTCAGAGGTAAAATTGATGATCGGAACGTCATCTTGGAAAACTGCTCCGCATCAGGGAGATACCCTACGGCCTGGCAAAACTATAGCACCTAGAACTTTTTTGATTTCACGAGACCTATTCAAGCCTTGGTCAAATTCTATCGCGGTAAAAAAATGGCGGGAAAACAAGACACGCGAGCAGCTTGCTGCGAGCGAACCACGCGACATCTAGTTATTATTATATTATATATAGCTACAAACCCATGTACTGACTCACTGACTGACTGACATAGTTGTTCTCCCAGAAGGAGCGTCGGGGGGTGAAAATGATGTATGGGGGGTGTGATCTGGACCTCCCGGTGAGTATGGGAAAACTTCCAGATCTTGGAAAACTGCTCCGCATCAGGGAGACACCCAACAGTCTGGCGAAACTATCGCACCTGGAACGATTCTTTTTTCACAAAACCTACTTAAATCTTGGTCAAATTCTATTGTGGGTGGAAAAAAATCAAAATGGCGGAAAAACAAGATGGCCGCCATACAAAATTTTGTTTTTCCAGAAAATGTCTCGTTGGTAAAAACTGTGTATGGGGTAGTAATCGGAACATCCCGTTGACTATGGAAATTTTTCTCGATCTTGAAAAACTGCTCCGCATCAGGGAGACACCCTACGGCCTGGCAAAACTATCAAACATAGAACATTTTTTTTTCCACTAAACCTACTTAATTCTTGGTCAAATTCAATCGCTGGTGTAAAAAAATCAAAATGGCGGAAAAACAAGATGGCCGCCATACAAATTTTTCGTTTTTCCCGAAAATGCCTCGAAAGTAAAAATTATGTATAGGAATGTGATCGGAACGTCATGTCGAGTATGAAAATACGTCTGGGTTTTCGATAGCTGCTCCGCATCAGGGAGACACCCTACGGCCTGGCAAAACTATCGCACCTGGAACTTTTTTGTTTTCACGAGACCTATTTAAGTCTCGGTCAAATTCTATAGCCGATGAAAAAAATGGCGGAAAAACAAGATGGCCGCCATACAAATTTTTCGTTTTTCCTGAAAATGTCTCAGAGGTAAAATTGATGATCGGAACGTCATCTTGGAAAACTGCTCCGCATCAGGGAGTCACCCTACGGCCTGGCAAAACTATAACACCTAGAACCACCTAGAACTTTTTTGATTTCACGAGACCTATACAAGTCTTGGTCAAATTCTATCGCGGTAAAAAAAATGGCGGGAAAACAAGACACGCGAGCAGCTTGCTGCGAGCGAACCACGCGACATCTAGTTATATTATATATAGCTGGAGACCCACTGACTGACTGACTGACTGACTGACTCACTCACTGACATAATTGTTCTCCCAGAAGGAGCGTCGGGGGGTAAAAATGGTGTATGGGGGGTGTGATCAAGATCTTACGGTGAGTATGGGAAAACTTCCAGATCTTGGAAAACTGCTCCGCATCAGGGAGAGACTCTAAGGCCTGGCGCAACTATCGCACCTGGAATGATTCTTTTTTCACAAAACCTATTTAAATCTTGGTCAAATTTTATCGTGGGTGAAAAAAAATCAAAATGGCGGAAAAACAAGATGGCCGCCATACAAAATTTTATTTTTCCAGAAAATGTCTCGTGGGTAAAAATGATGTATAGGGATGTGATCGGATCTTCATGTTGAGTTTTTCAATACTGCTCGATCTTGAAAATCTGCTCCGCATCAGGGAGACACCCTACGGCCTGGCAAAACTATAAAACCTGGAGCAATATTTTTTTCACGAAACCTATTTAAATCTTGGGCAAATCCAATCACCGGTGAAAAAAAAACAAAATGGCGGAAAAACAAGATGGCCGCCATACAAAATTTCGTTTTTCCAGAAAATGTCTCGGAGGTAAAAATGATGTATGGGAGGTGTGATCGAAACGTCAAGCCGAGTATGGAAAAACTGTTCGATCTTGAAAAACTGCTCCGCATCAGGGAGACACCCTACGGCCTGGTGAAACTATCGCACGTGGAACTTTTTAGTTTTCACGATACCTATTTAAATCTTGGTCAAATTTAATTGCCAGTGAAAAAAAACAAAATGGCCGAAAAACAAGATGGCCGCCATACAAATTTTTCGTTTTTCCTGAAAATGCCTCGGGGGTAGAAATTATGTATAGGGATGTGATCGGAACGTCATTTTGGAAAACTGCTCCGCATCAGGGGGCACCCTACGGCCTGTCAAAACTATAGCACCTAGAACTTTTTTGATTTCACGAGACCTATTTTAGTCTTTGTCAAATTCTATCGCGGTAATAAAATGGCGGGAAAACAAGACACGCGAGCAGCTTGCTGCGAGCGAACCACGCGACATCTAGTTATTATTATTATTATTATACTATATATAGCTACAAACCCATGTACTCACTGACATAATTGTTCTCCCAGAAGGAGCGTCGGGGGGTGAAAATGATGTATGGGGGGTGTGATCGGGACCTCCCGGTGAGTATGGGAAAACTTCCAGATCTTGGAAAACTGCTCCGCATCAGGGAGACGCTCTACAGTCTAGCGAAACTATCACACCTGGAACGATTCTTTTTTCACGAAACCTATTCAAATCTTGGTCAAATTCTATTGTTGGTGAAAAAAAAATCAAAATGGCGGAAAAACAAGATGTTATACTATATATAGCTACAAACCCATGTACTCACTGACATAATTGTTCTCCCAGAAGGAGCGTCGGGGGGTGAAAATGATGTATGGGGGGTGTGATCGGGACCTCCCGGTGAGTATGGGAAAACTTCCAGATCTTGGAAAACTGCTCCGCATCAGGGAGACGCTCTACAGTCTAGCGAAACTATCACACCTGGAACGATTCTTTTTTCACGAAACCTATTCAAATCTTGGTCAAATTCTATTGTTGGTGAAAAAAAAATCAAAATGGCGGAAAAACAAGATGGCCGCCATACAAAATTTCGTTTTTTGAAAAAATGCCTCGTTGGTAAAAACTGTGTATGGGGTTGTAATCGGAACATCCCGTTGACTATGGAAAATCTGCTCGATCTTCGCAAACTGCTCCGCATCAGGGAGACACCCTACGGCCTGGCTAACCTATCGCACCTGGAACAATGATTTTTTCGCACAACGTATTTAAATCTTGGTCAAATCCAATCGCCGGTGAAAAAAAACCAAAATGGCGGAAAATCAAGATGGCCGCCATACAAATTTTTCGTTTTTTCTAAAAATGCCTCGGGGGTAAAAATGATGTATAGGGATGTGATCGGATCGTCATGTTGAGTATTTCAATACAGCTCGATCTTGAAAAACTGCTCCGCATCAGGGAGACACCCTACGGCCTGGCAAAACTATCGCACCTGGAACATTTTTGATTTCACGAAACCTATTTAAATCTTGGTCAAATTTTATCGCCGGTGAAAAAAAAAACAAAATGGCCGAAAAACAAGATGGCCGCCATATAAATCTTTGTTTTTCCAGAAAATGTCTCGGGTGTAAAAATGATGTATAGGGGTGTGATCGGAACGTCATCTTGGAAAACTGCTCCGCATCAGGGAGACACCCTACGGCCTGGCGAAACTATCGCATCTGGACCTTTTTTGTTTTCACGAAACCTATTTAATTCTTGGTCAAATTTTTCCCTGGTGAAAAAAAAAAACAAAATGGCCGAAAAACAAGATGGCCGCCATACAAATTTTTGTTTTTCCAGAAAATGTCTCAGAGGTAAAATTGATGATCGGAACGTCATCTTGGAAAACTGCTCCGCATCAGGGAGACACCCTACGGCCTGGCAAAACTATAGCACCTAGATTTTTTTTGATTTCACAAGACCTATTTTAGTCTTGATCAAATTTTATCGCGGTAAAAAAATGGCGGGAAAACAAGACACGCGAGCAGCTTGCTGCGAGCGAACCACGCGACATCTATTATTTTATATTTTATATATATTATTTTATTATTTTATATTATATATAGCTACAAACCCACTGACTGACTGACTCACTGACATAATTGTTCTCCCAGAAGGAGGGTCGGGGGGTGAAAATGATGTATGGGGGGTGTGATCGGGACCTCCCGGTGAGTATGGGAAAACTTCCAGATCTTGGAAAACTGCTCCGCATCAGGGAGACGCTCTACAGTCTAGCGAAACTATCACACCTGGAACGATTCTTTTTTCACGAAACCTATTCAAATCTTGGTCAAATTCTATTGTTGGTGAAAAAAAAATCAAAATGGCGGAAAAACAAGATGGCCGCCATACAAAATTTCGTTTTTTGAAAAAATGCCTCGTTGGTAAAAACTGTGTATGGGGTTGTAATCGGAACATCCCGTTGACTATGGAAAATCTGCTCGATCTTCGCAAACTGCTCCGCATCAGGGAGACACCCTACGGCCTGGCTAACCTATCGCACCTGGAACAATGATTTTTTCGCACAACGTATTTAAATCTTGGTCAAATCCAATCGCCGGTGAAAAAAAACCAAAATGGCGGAAAATCAAGATGGCCGCCATACAAATTTTTCGTTTTTTCTAAAAATGCCTCGGGGGTAAAAATGATGTATAGGGATGTGATCGGATCGTCATGTTGAGTATTTCAATACAGCTCGATCTTGAAAAACTGCTCCGCATCAGGGAGACACCCTACGGCCTGGCAAAACTATCGCACCTGGAACATTTTTGATTTCACGAAACCTATTTAAATCTTGGTCAAATTTTATCGCCGGTGAAAAAAAAAAACAAAATGGCCGAAAAACAAGATGGCCGCCATATAAATCTTTGTTTTTCCAGAAAATGTCTCGGGTGTAAAAATGATGTATAGGGGTGTGATCGGAACGTCATCTTGGAAAACTGCTCCGCATCAGGGAGACACCCTACGGCCTGGCGAAACTATCGCATCTGGACCTTTTTTGTTTTCACGAAACCTATTTAATTCTTGGTCAAATTTTTCCCTGGTGAAAAAAAAAACAAAATGGCCGAAAAACAAGATGGCCGCCATACAAATTTTTGTTTTTCCAGAAAATGTCTCAGAGGTAAAATTGATGATCGGAACGTCATCTTGGAAAACTGCTCCGCATCAGGGAGACACCCTACGGCCTGGCAAAACTATAGCACCTAGATTTTTTTTGATTTCACAAGACCTATTTTAGTCTTGATCAAATTTTATCGCGGTAAAAAAATGGCGGGAAAACAAGACACGCGAGCAGCTTGCTGCGAGCGAACCACGCGACATCTATTATTTTATATTTTATATATATTATTTTATTATATTATATATAGCTACAAACCCACTGACTGACTGACTCACTGACATAATTGTTCTCCCAGAAGGAGGGTCGGGGGGTGAAAATGATGTATGGGGGGTGTGATCGGGACCTCCCGGTGAGTATGGGAAAACTTCCAGATCTTGAAAAACTGCTCCGCATCAGGGAGACGCCCTACAGTCTGGCGAAACTATCACACCTGGATCGATTCTTTTTTCTTCATTCCTACTTAAATCTTGGTCAAATTCTATCGTGGGTGAAAAAAAATCAAAATGGCGGAAAAACAAGATGGCCGCCATACAAATTTTTGTTTTTCCAGAAAATGTCTCGGGGGTAGAAATTGTGTATGGGGTTGTAATTGGAACGTCTTGTTGAGTATGGAAATACTTCCCGACCTTCAAAAACTGCTCCGCATCAGGGAGACACCCTACGGCCTGGTAAAACTATCGCACCTGGAACGATTCTTTTTTCACAAAACCTATTTAAATCTTGGTCAAATTCTATTGTGGGTGAAAAAAAATCAAAATGGCGGAAAAACAAGATGGCCGCCATACAAATTTTTCGTTTTTCCCGAAAATGCCTCGGGGGTAAAAATGATGTATCAGGAATGTGATCGAAACATCATGTTGAGTATTTCAGTACTGCACGATCTTGAAAAACTGCTCCGCATCAGGGAGACACCCTACGGCCTGGCAAAACTATAAAACCTAGAGCAATATTTTTTTCACGAAACCTATTTAAATCTTGGTCAAATTCAATCCCCGGTGAAAAAAAACCAAAATGGCGGAAAAACAAGATGGCCGCCATACAAAATTTTCGTTTTTCCCGAAAATGCCTCGGGGGTAAAAATGATGTATGAGGAATATGATCGAAACATCATGTTGAGTATGGAAATACTTTTCGATCTTCGAAAGCTGCTCCGCATCAGGGAGACACCCTACGGCCTGGCAAAACTATAGCACCTAGATTTTTTTTGATTTCACAAGACCTATTTTAGTCTTGATCAAATTTTATCGCGGTAAAAAAATGGCGGGAAAACAAGACACGCGAGCAGCTTGCTGCGAGCGAACCACGCGACATCTATTATTTTATATTTTATATATATTATAATATATATAGCTACAAACCCACTGACTCACTGACTGACTGACTGACTCACTGACAGGGTTGTTCTCCCAGAAGGAGCGTCGGGGGGTCAAAATGATGTATGGGGGGTGTGATCTGGATCTCCCGGTGAGTATGGGAAAACTTCCAGATCTTGGAAAACTGCTCCGCATCAGGGAGACACCCTACAGTCTGGCGCAACTATTATACCTAGATCAATTTTTTTTTCGCACAACCTATTTAAATCCTGGTCAAATCCAATTTCTGGTGGAAAAAAATCAAAATGGCGGAAAAACAAGATGGCCGCCATACAAAATTTTATTTTTCCAGAAAATGTCTCGGGGGTAAAAACTGTGTATGGGGATGTAATCTGAGTGTCTTGTCGAGAACGGAAAATGTTCTCAATCTTGAAAAACTGCTCCGCATCAGGGAGACACCCTACGGCCTGGCTAACCTATCGCACCTGGAACAATTATTTTTTCGCACAACGTATTTAAATCTTGGTCAAATCCAATCGCCGGTGAAAAAAAAACAAAATGGCGGAAAAACAAGATGGCCGCCATACAAATTTTTCGTTTTTCCTGAAAATGCCTCGGGGGTAAAAATGATGTATAGGGGTGTGATCGGAACGTCATCTTTGAAAACTGCCCCGCATCAGGGAGACACCCTACGGCCTGGCAAAACTATAGCACCTAGAACTTTTTTGATTTCACGAGACCCATTCAAGTCTTGGTCAAATTCTATCGCGGAAAAAAATGGCGGGAAAACAAGACACGCGAGCAGCTTGCTGCGAGCGAACCACGCGACATCTAGTTATTATAATATATATAGCTGCAAACCCACTGACTGACTGACTCACTGACAGGGTTGTTCTCCCAGAAGGAGCGTCGGGGGGTCAAAATGATGTATGGGGGGTGTGATCGGGACCTACCGGTGAGTATGGGAAAACTTCCAGATCTTGGAAAACTGCTCCGCATCAGGGAGACACCCAACAGTCTGGCGAAACTATCGCACCTGGAACGATTCTTTTTTCAAAAAACCTATTTAAATCTTGGTCAAATTCTATCGTGGGTGAAAAAAAATCAAAATGGCGGAAAAACAAGATGGCCGCCATACAAAATTTTGTTTTTCCAGAAAATGTCTCGCGGGTAAAAACTATGTATGGGGGTGTAATTGGAACGTCTTGTTGAGTATAGAAATACTTTTCGATCTTCAAAAACTGCTCCGCATCAGGGAGGCACCCTACGGCCTGGCAAAACTATCGCACCTGGAACGATTGTTTTTTCGCAAAACCTATTTAAATCTTGGTCAAATCCAATCGCTGGTGAAAAAAAAACCAAAATGGCGGAAAAACAAGATGGCCGCCATACAAAATTTTGTTTTTTTCAGAAAAATGTCTTAGAGGTAAAAACAATGTATGGGGGTGTAATCGGAATGTCATGTTGAGTATGGAAGTACTTCTCGATCTTTGAAATCTGCTCCGCATCAGGGAGACACCCTACGGCCTGGCAAAACTATCGCACCTGAAACATTTTTGTTTTCACGAAACCTATTTAAATCTTGGTCAAATTTTATCGCGGGTGAAAAAAAAAACAAAATGGCCGAAAAACAAGATGGCCGCCATATAAATTTTTGTTTTTCCAGAAAATGTCTCGGGTGTAAAAATGATGTATAGGGGTGTGATCGGAAGGTTATCTTGGAAAACTGCTCCGCATCAGGGAGACACCCTACGGCTTGGCAAAACTATCGCACCTGGAACAATTTTTTTTCCACTTAACCTATTAAAATCTTAGTCAAATTTTATCCCCGGAAAAAAAAAAACAAAATGGCCGAAAAACAAGATGGCCGCCATACAAATTTTTGTTTTTCCAGAAAATTTCTCGGAGGCTAAAACAATGCATTGGGGTGTAATCGGAATGTCATGTTGAGTATGGAAGTACTTCTCGATCTTTGAAATCTGCTCCGCATCAGGGAGACACCCTACGGCCTGGCGAAAATTTTTATCACCGGTGAAAAAAAAACAAAATGGCGGAAAAACAAGATGGCCGCCATACAAATTTTTCGTTTTTCCTGAAAATGCCTCGGGGGTAAAAATGATGTACAGGGGTGTGATCGGATCGTCATGTTGAGTATTTCAATACTGCTCGATCTTGAAAAACTGCTCCGCATCAGGGAGACACCCTACGGCCTGGCTAACCTATCGCACCTGGAACAATGATTTTTTCGCACAACGTATTTAAATCTTGGTCAAATCCAATCGCCGGTGAAAAAAAACCAAAATGGCGGAAAATCAAGATGGCCGCCATACAAATTTTTCGTTTTTTCTAAAAATGCCTCGGGGGTAAAAATGATGTATAGGGATGTGATCGGATCGTCATGTTGAGTATTTCAATACAGCTCGATCTTGAAAAACTGCTCCGCATCAGGGAGACACCCTACGGCCTGGCAAAACTATCGCACCTGGAACATTTTTGATTTCACGAAACCTATTTAAATCTTGGTCAAATTTTATCGCCGGTGAAAAAAAAAACAAAATGGCCGAAAAACAAGATGGCCGCCATATAAATCTTTGTTTTTCCAGAAAATGTCTCGGGTGTAAAAATGATGTATAGGGGTGTGATCGGAACGTCATCTTGGAAAACTGCTCCGCATCAGGGAGACACCCTACGGCCTGGCGAAACTATCGCATCTGGACCTTTTTTGTTTTCACGAAACCTATTTAATTCTTGGTCAAATTTTTCCCTGGTGAAAAAAAAAACAAAATGGCCGAAAAACAAGATGGCCGCCATACAAATTTTTGTTTTTCCAGAAAATGTCTCAGAGGTAAAATTGATGATCGGAACGTCATCTTGGAAAACTGCTCCGCATCAGGGAGACACCCTACGGCCTGGCAAAACTATAGCACCTAGATTTTTTTTGATTTCACAAGACCTATTTTAGTCTTGATCAAATTTTATCGCGGTAAAAAAATGGCGGGAAAACAAGACACGCGAGCAGCTTGCTGCGAGCGAACCACGCGACATCTATTATTTTATATTTTATATATATTATAATATATATAGCTACAAACCCACTGACTCACTGACTGACTGACTGACTCACTGACAGGGTTGTTCTCCCAGAAGGAGCGTCGGGGGGTCAAAATGATGTATGGGGGGTGTGATCTGGATCTCCCGGTGAGTATGGGAAAACTTCCAGATCTTGGAAAACTGCTCCGCATCAGGGAGACACCCTACAGTCTGGCGCAACTATTATACCTAGATCAATTTTTTTTTCGCACAACCTATTTAAATCCTGGTCAAATCCAATTTCTGGTGGAAAAAAATCAAAATGGCGGAAAAACAAGATGGCCGCCATACAAAATTTTATTTTTCCAGAAAATGTCTCGGGGGTAAAAACTGTGTATGGGGATGTAATCTGAGTGTCTTGTCGAGAACGGAAAATGTTCTCAATCTTGAAAAACTGCTCCGCATCAGGGAGACACCCTACGGCCTGGCTAACCTATCGCACCTGGAACAATTATTTTTTCGCACAACGTATTTAAATCTTGGTCAAATCCAATCGCCGGTGAAAAAAAAACAAAATGGCGGAAAAACAAGATGGCCGCCATACAAATTTTTCGTTTTTCCTGAAAATGCCTCGGGGGTAAAAATGATGTATAGGGGTGTGATCGGAACGTCATCTTTGAAAACTGCCCCGCATCAGGGAGACACCCTACGGCCTGGCAAAACTATAGCACCTAGAACTTTTTTGATTTCACGAGACCCATTCAAGTCTTGGTCAAATTCTATCGCGGAAAAAAATGGCGGGAAAACAAGACACGCGAGCAGCTTGCTGCGAGCGAACCACGCGACATCTAGTTATTATTATAATATATATAGCTGCAAACCCACTGACTGACTGACTCACTGACAGGGTTGTTCTCCCAGAAGGAGCGTCGGGGGGTCAAAATGATGTATGGGGGGTGTGATCGGGACCTACCGGTGAGTATGGGAAAACTTCCAGATCTTGGAAAACTGCTCCGCATCAGGGAGACACCCAACAGTCTGGCGAAACTATCGCACCTGGAACGATTCTTTTTTCAAAAAACCTATTTAAATCTTGGTCAAATTCTATCGTGGGTGAAAAAAAATCAAAATGGCGGAAAAACAAGATGGCCGCCATACAAAATTTTGTTTTTCCAGAAAATGTCTCGCGGGTAAAAACTATGTATGGGGGTGTAATTGGAACGTCTTGTTGAGTATAGAAATACTTTTCGATCTTCAAAAACTGCTCCGCATCAGGGAGGCACCCTACGGCCTGGCAAAACTATCGCACCTGGAACGATTGTTTTTTCGCAAAACCTATTTAAATCTTGGTCAAATCCAATCGCTGGTGAAAAAAAAACCAAAATGGCGGAAAAACAAGATGGCCGCCATACAAAATTTTGTTTTTTTCAGAAAAATGTCTTAGAGGTAAAAACAATGTATGGGGGTGTAATCGGAATGTCATGTTGAGTATGGAAGTACTTCTCGATCTTTGAAATCTGCTCCGCATCAGGGAGACACCCTACGGCCTGGCAAAACTATCGCACCTGAAACATTTTTGTTTTCACGAAACCTATTTAAATCTTGGTCAAATTTTATCGCGGGTGAAAAAAAAAACAAAATGGCCGAAAAACAAGATGGCCGCCATATAAATTTTTGTTTTTCCAGAAAATGTCTCGGGTGTAAAAATGATGTATAGGGGTGTGATCGGAAGGTTATCTTGGAAAACTGCTCCGCATCAGGGAGACACCCTACGGCTTGGCAAAACTATCGCACCTGGAACAATTTTTTTTCCACTTAACCTATTAAAATCTTAGTCAAATTTTATCCCCGGAAAAAAAAAACAAAATGGCCGAAAAACAAGATGGCCGCCATACAAATTTTTGTTTTTCCAGAAAATTTCTCGGAGGCTAAAACAATGCATTGGGGTGTAATCGGAATGTCATGTTGAGTATGGAAGTACTTCTCGATCTTTGAAATCTGCTCCGCATCAGGGAGACACCCTACGGCCTGGCGAAAATTTTTATCACCGGTGAAAAAAAAACAAAATGGCGGAAAAACAAGATGGCCGCCATACAAATTTTTCGTTTTTCCTGAAAATGCCTCGGGGGTAAAAATGATGTACAGGGGTGTGATCGGATCGTCATGTTGAGTATTTCAATACTGCTCGATCTTGAAAAACTGCTCCGCATCAGGGAGACACCCTACGGCCTGGCAAAACTATAAAACCTGGAGCAATAATTTTTTCACGAAACCTATTTAAATCTTGGTCAAATCCAATCGCCGGTGAAAAAAAAACAAAATGGCGGAAAAACAAGATGGCCGCCATACAATTTTTTTTTTTTTTCAAAAATTCCTCACCGGTAAAAATAATGTATGGGGGTGTCATCAAAACGTCAAGTTGAATATAGAAATACTTCTCTTTTTCCGAAAACTGCTCCGCATCAGGGAGACAACTTACGGCCTGGCAAAACTATCGCTCTCGGAACATTTTTTTTTCCACTTTACCTACGTAAATCTTGGTCAAATCCAATCGCCGGTGAAAAAAAAACAAAATGGCGGAAAAACAAGATGGCCGCCATACAATTTTTTTTTTTCAAAAATTCCTCACCGGTAAAAATAATGTATGGGGGTGTCATCAAAACGTCAAGTTGAATATAGAAATACTTCTCTATTTCCGAAAACTTCTCCGCATCAGGGAGACAACTTACGGCCTGGCAAAACTATCGCTCTCGGAACATTTTTTTTTCCACTTTACCTACGTAAATCTTGGTCAAATTTAATCGCCGGTGAAAAAAAACACAATGGCGGAAAATCAAGATGGCCGCCATACAAATTTTTCGTTTTTCCTGAAATTGCCTCTGTGGTAAAAATGATGTATAGGGGTGTGATCGGATCGTCATGTTGAGTATTTCAATACTGCTCGATCTTGAAAAACTGCTCCGCATCAGGGAGACACCCTACGGCCTGGCAAAACTATAAAACCTGGAGCAATTTTTATTTCGCATAACATATTTAAATCTTGGTCAAATTCAATCGCTGGTGACAAACAAATTGGCGGAAAAACAAGATGGCCGCCATACAAAATTTCCCTTATATAGAAAATGCCTCGGGGCTAAAAATGATGTATGGGAGGTGTGATCGGAACGTCTGTAGAGTACGGAAATACTTCCCGGTCTTCGAAAACTGCTCCTCATTACGGATCGCATCTGAAACTATTCTTTTTTCACGAGACCTATTTAAATCTTGGTCTAATTCTATCGCCGGTGACATGTGTGCTGTCAACTTTTGCTGGGGTATTTTTAATTTCTGCCTAAAATTCTTGTGAACCTATTCCATAAATTTTAAGCCTGTCGTTTACCCGTCAGCTGATAATATAATGACAGGTACTTCAAATAAACTTAGATAGTGTGTACTGGAATCGGCACCAATAACACACATTACTCCTATTTTATAAAAAAGCTAATGGAGGACTTTCCAGGCTAGGTTCTCAAAAAAAAATACAGATGGCGCTGTCCAGATTTAACATGATAAATACCTATTTTCTCATTGCTCGGGTAAATAAATATTATTCAAATGTAATGGCAAGGCATATTTAAACGATCGCACATCTGTACAGCGCCATCTATTTTTTTTGGGGATGTAGCCTGGAAAGTCCCTCATTGGTACCTATAGATCTTGTAATTATATTTGTCTTGCATTTAGACCAATAAAGACCACCAAAGGATGTTTGATGTGAAAATCTGGTCCCAAGAGGTCATAAATGCCAGTAGGTAAATGCAACTAACAATTTTGATACCACAAAAAACATTGATTGTGAGATCCTATCAGTCGAAGTGGTGCTTAACGACGTGATTACTATTTTTATTTTTCAAAATAATTTTAAAAAGATACAATTTTATTAAAAACATAATGAAAGATATATTTTTAGAAATAATTTGTTTTATTATATAATTCATACTCATACAAAATATTCCTACATTTAATTAAATAGTTGAAATAAAACAGCAACTTAACCATGTACTCTCGGCCTATGTGGTCCAGTGGCTGACATTCCGGAGGTCCCAGTTTCAAGTCCCGGTGGGGACAAAACACAAAAATTTCTTTGTGATCCCTGGTTCATTTAGGACATGGCTGGCTGATCAAACGACATTGGCGGCTCAGCAATAACCCTGGTTGATGAGGTTGGTCATCCACTTCACAACCTACATGATAGAAGAAGAACAAGTACCTATTTCTGATTTTTGAACAGACTTAATATGGTAACATATTAGTAAGTAGGTAGAGAATAAGCTTAACAATAACATTAAAATATACACAGTTAGGTTTTTATCTATTTAATGATTTAATAATAATATAAATTATTATAATTATAAAGTGATATAAACTCATAGTTTACCAACATCTATGAACAAAAAGAAAACCCCCGACAAAAGTACTCAATTATTATGAAAAAATTAAAAACCCTATAAAAAGCAAAAAATAACTTATCCCACATACCTATACTTGCAAGCAAACTGAGCGTGTAACATTCCTATCACACTTAACAAACATCCTGATGACCTTGAAGACCTGAACCGATTTCTACCAAACATAGCTAAGAACACTCTCGACTATTATAACTTACAAACAAAAAAAAACCGTATTAAAATTGCATCATCCATTTGGGAGCTACGATGCCACAGACAGACACATACACATTTACACACATTCAGACACGTCAAACTTATAACACCCCGTTGTTTTTGCGTCGGGGGTTAATAAATAGAACTATATACATTGCAACACCACACCTAACACAGCTTTTATGTTCACTAGATATTAATGCTTTTGAGGTGAGCTCATCCTGCAAACAACACATACATGGGCATCCATCAGGCATCTGAAAGCAAACATGAATGTTTTTAATAGTATATTGCACAATATGCCCGATTGTATCAATATTATTTAATGTGTAGGAATGGAATTGAAACATTGCCAACAATAAATTAAAATTAGAACAATGTTTTAATCATTAAGGATTGCCTTATAACAATTATGATTGAAACACATATTTTTTTTATGTACAACATAAATTAAAATACTTAATACTTTAATACCTATCTCGGAGATTGTCTTTCTATATAATAGCACTCTTCACTTCTTTCCATAAGCCCATGGCCTGTGATTTTATCTTCGTGAGTGCCTTTCCAAAGATATTCCACAACTTATACAGACATAATTGTTTCCAACTGTCCGACTGGAACATTCTTCAGGAAACTTGTTATTGTTGCTTGCATCTCTTAGTATGATTATGAGTTAGTATGACAAAGTCGATCAGCATTAACACCTATAAATAAATAAGTATATAATATCAGTGTCATATATAATAACAGTGTCATTTGATTGTATGTTACTTACATTGCAATTTATCAACGAACATTATCCACAAACTTTTTATCATATCGGCTCTATCCAAAACACACAATGGCTCTGGAAGTTTTTACAGTAGAATGTCGACGCTCTCGCACTACTCGATGAACTTGTAAGCTACAAATTCTAACAAAGTAAGTAGCAGAAATTATCAAGAAAACTTCTCGGCCACGAGACCATAAGACAATGTTTAGTTTTTTTTTGTTATTTTGTCCATAGGACAGGCAAAGGAAACATAACTCATACAGCCAAATACTATATTAGGTACGTTAAATTCGTTAAAAACAATAAACGTATTTTCAAATCGGTAGGCAATGGAATCCACAGGTTACACACAAATGTATTATGTCATAATTATAGCCTCATCTTTTTTCTTTTTGGAAATTTTTGGCCTGGTTACATAGACCTTTAGGTTTGTGATACGAATTAACTCTTTACTCTAGCCATAGAGGCAGCCAATCAGCTCGCGACACCAAACACTTCAGGACCCCGATACCGACACCGCCGGCGTGGTCGACGATTTCCCTCATTCAGCGCTTATCGCTATCGACCCACTAGGGTCGATTAATTCTTTCAAATATTTTTCCTCTCAGACGACGCCCTGAGCCAAGGTTCGCGCCCAACTGGGCACCCTCAGGCCTGTTGTCTTAAACGTTGTATCGGGTGAGAGCCTTCAGCGCTCCCAAGTAGTTAATGCCATCTGCGGCAAATCTACAATAAGTCACGTCAAAAAAAAAAGAAAAAAAGATACGAATTAACTCAAAAAAGTCCGCATACATTTTCGAGTTATGAAGCGGCTTCTTGGGACGAAGTGAAAATAGATAGTACCACTTTGTTTATTGAATGTTTATTCATATTTTATATTTATATATTTTTCCGATGTGATAACACTTAAGTGAATGTTTTTCGATTACTTCTTCATTTCGTATTAAATGTATTAAGCAACTTTCCCGCCACAAACCCACGGAAAAATGAATGAAAATACTCAATCTTTGTTGCTTATTTAAAAAAGTTAAATGGTACTGAAGTGACAAAAATCAATTAGATTTTATATAGCTTATTTATTAATTCTATTGACATGTATGCGACCAAGTGAAGTAAATAAGTACCTCAATATTTTTAGATATTGGCTGTTTGAATCTGCTTTTGCCAAAATTTCTTTGTTAGCATTTTAGGCTTTTTGTTAGCATTTTAGGGATGTTAGGCTACTTCAAAGTGTCGGGGGACTAAAAATTGTAAATGGCGACCGGTCGCCAATTAGGCTACTTTGGAAAAAAAATTGCTATTTTAGGCTATTTTCACCTACGCTTCAGCGTTGCGTTTTAGCTGATTATTTCAATAATCGCATCGCACACGTTGACATTTGACATATCAAAATGTTTTTAGCGGGAAATTTACCTTACGTCAATGTATTGTATGATTAGAGAAAGGCTTTTGCAATTATTATTTTCTGTAACTCTGGTTCATAAATATATTGTCAATGGATACCGTATCGGGTATTAATAAACTCTCTCTGCTATTCCTGTTTATTATTCTCTAAGGCTTAGTCTTTAGCCTTGTAGGATTGGCTACTTGACAACTAAGTAGTCAAATGGGATACCTTTTCCGAACTTTCAAACCGAACGTTTTCTTTGGAGTTTCTATGGAAATGGAAATACAAACTGTAACGTCATTAATAAAAGCGGTCAAACTTAGTAGGTACTCATTGTTATTTAATTCATGACTAAAAATCGATAATAAGTCGAAAAATAAAATGAGATTTATTTTTGATCGCCTTAGACTGGCGTTTATTTGTAGATTAGCATTTACAATTTATCTTTAACCAAGTAAAGTACCCAATTTCTATTAAAAAAAAAGAAACATCAGACTATATTTGATATCTGAATCAGATACGTGTAAAAATAATATTGCTTCTCTTTATTTTGATCAGAATAATAATGGATAGAAGATGTGGTGTGCCTGGATGTAATAATAACAACAAGGGTCATTATTTATACCCAAAAACAAAGATAAAAGAAACATTATGTCTGTTATTCATGAAATTAGAAGGTAACCGAAGGGAAATCTGTACAGCGCCATCATTGAAAAATAAAAAAGGTCCTTCATTGAAAAATAAATTGAAAATAATCGCAGTTTTAGGCCACCTTTATTTTCTTTAGGCGATTTTGGGCTACATCACAAAAAAAACTTAGGCGAATTTAGGCTACTTTACGACAAATTTTCGGCGATTTGGAAGGGCCTGGACCTGGCAACACTGTTTGTTAGTCTCATGAAAAAAAAAGTAAATTCGTACCCAAACCGTTGGCGCGAAAAAGTGACAAGCGTTTTTTCACTTGTATTTCAAGATTTCCAAAGGTGAGTCGATTTTGTTATTAATAATTTAACAATTATTTATAAATATTTAGGTATATGATAAGGTTTGTACCTTATCGTAAAAAAGTTAGCCATATAAACATAATTATTACAATTGTAATATCTTTAACTTTCTGTACCGATTTTCTCTTTTTCACATAATGAAAGTGAAAAAATTTAAAGGTAAGTAACCAACCTACCTACTTAAAAGCTATAATTCTTATTTTATTATCTATTAGATAAACACAAATAGTACAGAAGTGGTTTGTTTACAGATGAAGCGTTCAAGCGTCGAAATTCCATCGTGCTCTACAATGCGTCGCCGTCTCGTCGACGACGAGCCTGCTGCAACCTGCATCGGTGCCGGTAAGTATTTAGATTTTAACGAGCTTAATTCCAGTTTACCAAACGATCGATTGATTTTATGATGATAAAATAGCCGCTTGACATCAGTCATGGAAAAAACTTTACTTAATAACAGGCATTAGGTACCTACCTACTTAAATCAATTGTATTGCCCCTACTTATGCTGTGTGACTAGAATAGGCGATAGTTAATTACTATTAATATGTTTTTAGATTATGTAAGTATGTTGGTAGGTATATGAAATAAGTTAACCTATGATAAATTTAGATGAGATCATAACACTATAGATAATAATAATAAGATTAAATCCTTTTTGAATTATAACAATCCGAGTGTGATTCTGGTTTGACAGCAACCCATGTTGTAGCATAACAGTAACATCACTCATTAAATGATAATAAGTAGGTCTTTAACAAATTACCTATAATACACACAAAAGTTAACCTATGACCGTAGTATTATTACTTATTCTATGCTATACTAATACCAGTCACTCTCTTAATATTGTGTGAAAAGTTAAACCTTTCTCTAAAATCGTGAAAAAGCCAACTAAATAAGTAGGTATGTCTGTTTTATGTGTAGAAGAAGTAGCGTATTTTATCAAAAATGACAAGTTACTACAGATGGTTAAATACAACTATAACCAATCTTATAATAATATTATAATATATTAACTATCTAACTAAGAATTATAGAAATAAGTAACTAGGTAACAAAATTATTATAAAGTTGCCTACTTAATTATATACTAATACAGCTATTTATAATAACAAAATTATATCAAACAAGTTATTAAGTAAGTATATAGATATAGAGATATCAAAGCTTTGAAGTATTTAGATTATCTGAAAAAAAAAAAGTTTGAATGCTATAATAACATTTGTCTACAATAAACTTATTTAAATTACTGTCAAAGGGTGTATGTAGGTTTGACTATATTTTGAATTTGGTTAGGGATATGGTTATATATCTTAATGACCATGTGGTGGGGACTGAAGGAAACTAATCTAATTCAACCGACTTCAAAAAAAAGATTATCAGTTTGACCCATATGTATATTGTAATGTGTGTTAAATTTTCCATATACATGCCTGTATGTTTGTCCATGCATTTCATAGAAACTACAAATCAAATTGCAATGCTTGTTTATTAAGTATCGTCCAACATAGCAAGTTTCATCAAAATTGGCTTAGATTTCCAACTTATGGTTGAAAAACAGTTAAAAATTAGGAACCTTGTGTTTCGACTATACTAATAGAGGCTTAGAGCTTAAGTAAGTATGGATACTAATGGTTTGAGAGTAAATTAAAGAAAATTGGAAAATGACCAAGGGTGTGTTGGACA
The DNA here is from genome assembly GCF_024362695.1 of Pectinophora gossypiella. Classification (NCBI taxonomy): domain Eukaryota; kingdom Metazoa; phylum Arthropoda; class Insecta; order Lepidoptera; family Gelechiidae; genus Pectinophora; species Pectinophora gossypiella. The sequence continues at coordinate 111,802 of NW_026063265.1, read as the reverse complement.
CTACATACATTATTATTATTATTGCGTATGGCAGACAAATATCCTGCTTGGATCAAATATCCAGCTTAAGCTCCCTTAACCAAGTCTCTGCTGCATCCGTCACACAATGCAGTTCGGCTATACCACCTGGGAACTGGTGCAGAGGGCACTCGTTCACTATGTGAGATATGGTTTGGTCCGGGTGACCACATTCACAGTATGGTGACTCCTTTAAGCCCCATTTACATAGGTAATGGTTTGACCTTCCATGGTTGGTCCTACACCGGTTCAGTCGTGTCCAGATTTTTCGCTTGGAGTCAAAGCCAGGGACCCTCCGTGAGGGATCCTGAATAAGGTCCGAATTTGTGCCGTACTACATACATTAAACAAATTATAAAACATTTTATAATATTTGTGTTTTGGTAACGATGGTCACTGGCGTATTAATATTATTAGGGACACTCGAGTTTATACAAATAAAAAGTAATTTCAAAATTTAGATTCTAATGTATTCAACTAAATAATTATTTCTTACTTTTTATTTGACAGATTTTGAAGTCCGTTTTATTTTTGAAATTACTTTTTGTGACAGCTATAAAGTAATAAGCAAAATAAAGTAACAACTTTATAATTATTTTGTTTATTACTTTACAGCTATCTAAAGATTATGGAAAACGCCGAATACAATGAGTGTCTAAAAAATACAACCCTGATACAGTAAAAATATAATGTAGGTAGGTATATATACTATGTTATACTATATTTTTAAAAGGTTAGTAAGGAAATATCTGTGTATGTAAGTATGTATACGTATCATACGTAGATACACGTCTAACGCATAAGTACGAGCGAGACAGACCATTCTAACGTAGTATTATTCTTTATTTGATGCCTATAGCTTAAGTGAAGTTCAACTCGATCGTTTTATATCTAGATACTTGAATTTCGCCATCAGAATTTTCTTTTACTAACATTTTCTGTGGACGGAACCTTCGGTGCGCGAGTCCAAATCGCACTTGCCTGGTTTTTTATTAATTTTTGACAAATATACATACCTACTTCACCTGTATTAGTCTGAAATAATCTCACACTATGATGCAACAAGATCAAAAGAAGAACAAAAACTGTGGTATTACTGTGGCGTACATACATAATATCTCGCCTATTTTCCATTGGGGTAGGCAGAGAACAGACTGTATAATCCTTTATTTATTTAAGTAAAGTGCAGTGTAATAAATCGACATGTCTTCTAAATATTTTATAACAAGGGTTTGCGTTGTGTTACATCAATTGAGTTGAATGTTTGTATACCGGTACGGCACCGTCTCGATGTACATCCGAATATGAATGAGATTGGTCTTAAAGTCATTTTATTAGGTACCTGAATTAAATATTTATGTTACTATTAATTAATTGCTTAATATTTTATTAAAACTGTCAAAAGGTTACTAATGAGAACGTTGAGGAGTATGAGTGGGATAACTTTGAATGATAAAATAATGTGATAAGGGACTGTTGTAAAAGAAAATGTAGTGAAGAGAATTGACAAAAGGACGCTTAGATAGGTTGGACAAGGCCAAGATTTATTATGCTGATGTAAATGGTAAAATCAGAAGTGGATGGCCTAGGTGGTACATACCTCGATTAATTTCAGGATGTTTAAAGAAAAGCCACCGTCAAGAGTATTGGGAACCGGCGAGCATGCATAAATGAGTGCACTTTGATAAGAGTGGTAGAAGCGAAAGTGATGTGTCAGGATCGTAGTAAGTGGTATTGCGTGGCCGATCCCAACGGAAAATAGGCGTAATCTTAAGTATGTGTTTTTTCGAGAAAGTTGCTTAGCCATTTTCTATATTGTAAAGTCGGCGCCTCGTATTTTTTTCACTTCAGCCACAGCTACGATGGCAATGTTGTCGACTTAATTCATCGACCTTTGATGTTCAACCACAAAGTGTGCTCTACATGACCGTCACGACTGAAATGATGATCGGCGGGCGGCTTTGTGCGGCACGAGCTGGCGGCACTGTGTGAAAGTGCTTAAACGAATGCCATTTTAACTACTTAATAAAAAAATCAAGAGAACAATTACAAATTACCTAGGTTTATTGATCCGACTGAAATGTTATAATATGTAGATTTTTTTTATATTAGGTAGGTAACTTAATTCTCATATAATAATTATTGCATTCCCTATAATAATATCGGTGAATAATTGTTTTATTAAAAAATAGATTGTTGGAGAATGATAATATTGATAATTGATATTTTAATTTAAGTATGTATGTAGGGTAAACTGCCTAATTATTAGCACCTTAAATGATTGGTACGGTCTAATCATTTTTCGGCACCGAATATATATTATCAAAATGCAAGGAATATATCAAAATGTTCTTATTTTTTTTTTCTTATTAAAGTCAGTAGGGGTGTCAATAATAGGGTGTATTACCTTATCTATAATATAAAAATTCATATCTAAAATTTACTGAATCCTTAGGTCTAACACACCAAGGCTCCGATATGTATGAAGGTAATAATTCGCAATGTACGGTTATCTCAGCATGCGCTTCCATTTATTCTGTGTTCCATAATCGCGCATCTTTCACTACTGCCGAAATTGATAAAATTCTAAAAATGGGGGATACACTTTACATGCAGTTAAAATATCTACTTCAGAGGGGTGTCAGTTATTTTATGCCAGATGAATTACCCAATGAGCTTCGCGTCGGGGATAACGTCGCACATATAGTTAGTATGGAGGACAACTGGATCATTTCTAATACGTATCCTACAACTCCCGCGAATAAAGACATAGGTTTATTAACGTTAAAGAATATACTGGACAACAGAGTGTTTTTTAACACTAATGACTATACTGTCGATTCGCAATTCGCTTATAATGTGAACAATTCAAATCACAACGACAGTACCGATAGCATATTGTTTACGGGTCAGGGTTATACTTTTAGTTTTTGGCGGTTTAATGGTGAATATTATTTCTTTAACAGCCATGCAGTTAACAACAAAAACATTAATATAGGAACGGGTAAGCCAGAGGATGGTCCTTACGTAGCACGTTTATTTAAATGTAATTCAACCGAAGCGCTAGCCAAACTTTTGCTCGCGAATGAAGTTTACGACGGATCCGAATACTCATTAACCCGATTAAGAGTATTAAATGACGACCTTATATGGCAAAACGAAACGCAGGTTAGTTCCGAAACGTCACAGTCCATTTTAGTAGATTTGATATCATCACCATTACTGAATGAGAATCAAACTTTAGATTCGATTTTGATGAACTATCAGTCAACCCTGGCCCCGTGTAAAACCTCTGTGCAAAATTTTGATATTAGTAAATTGGAAGTTGATTCAAATCCGGTAGATGTATATGACACTACAAGTGATTTAAAACTGACAATTTTAAAACCAGTTGTCCTATTAGAAAGAATTAGTAATCAAGGCGAAAACCAATGCGTTAAAAATAAAGGTGGCCGACCCAAAAAACAGAAACGCGGACCAAAACCAAGTAAAGGAAACGCGCATCGTGAAGCTGTAACCAAATATACAAAGAATAACCCGGCTGTTAATCGCGAGGCAGTTCAACGGTATAACGAACGTAATCCAGACGTTCATCGTGCGGCCGTTCAACGTTATAACGAGAACAACCCAGACGTTCATCGTGCGGCCGTTCAGCGTTATAACGAGAACAACCCAGACGTTCATCGCGCGGCCGTTCAACGTTATAACGAGAACAACCCAGACGTTAATCGCGCGGCCGTTCAACGTTATAACGAGAACAACCCAGACGTTCATCGCGCGGCCGTTCAACGTTATAACGAGAACAACCCAGACGTTCATCGCGCGGCCGTTCAACGTTATAACGAGAACAACCCAGACGTTCATCGCGCGGCCGTTCAACGTTATTACGAGCTCCACCCCGAAATTAACAAAAAAGCAGCACAAAGATATACAGAAAATAGTCGTAACATAGAAACGCCGCTGAGATATTCAAAAAATTTAATAGGTGAAAAACAGGGACACGAACTTAATATTATTAGATTATATAATTTGAAAAATACGTCGCTTCTGTCTGATAAAACATATAGATGTCCAAATTGTAATGCTCCATTGTTCGAAGAAGAGAAATCTCGTCGACAATGGTGTTGTCATTCAGGAGATTATAACGTTCAGAATTTTCTCCCATTAAATGAAGAATTTTATTCAAATTCAGCTTTTTTAAATAGACCACGCGCTTACAATAATATTTTTGCATTTTCGGCATTAGGTGTTTCCCACGGTTACCATCATCCAGAAGGTATATCTTTTCTAAAAATTCAAGGACGTATTTACCACCGTATATTTGATTTATCTTACAATGAAAGTCCCAATAATATTAATTTTTATATAAATGACAGTAGCGAGAGAGAGAGTTTAGCTGGCGAATTAAGTTTAGATAAAACGGTAGTTCGAATGATTACAGGTTTCATGCACACAGTTAATCCGTACATAAATTGTTTTAGAAGATTAAGTTTAGAGGTATCATCAGAAGCTTTCTTGAAGTTCGAAAAAACTACTCGTGCGACTCACGGTAACATCCTCGGAGATCAACCTATTGGTCAAGAAATTGCCGCAATTATTAGTACAGACCGCGAAGAATTTTCTCCACGCTGTATTGTAGTTAAAAAGATAGCAGACGGTAGGCCTCGAACAATAGATATAATGGATTCCTTATACGAGACTTTCCAGTATCCTCTCTTATATCCTCACGGAAATACTGGTTGGCATCCAGATATGAGAGATAATAAGGGCAATAAGCTTAATCAGGTTAAATATGTCCGTTGTTTACTTTTATCCGAATCGCGGTTTAGCATATTTGGTCGTTTATCTGAAGAGTGGTTAGTTGATATGTTTTGTAGAGTTTTAGAAGAACGCTTGCGGTTTTTGAAAAATAGCCAAACAAAACAACAAAACAGGCTAAGAGTAGCTCCACTCCAAGAATTAATTAATGACGAGTTTATTTTAGGAGAAGGTGGAGTAGAACCTGGTAAAATTTATTTACCTAGCTCATTCACAGGGGGTCCACGGTACATGAAAAAGAAATACCTGGATGCTATAGCAATGGTAAACAGGTTAGGTCCACCATCATATTTTTTAACTTTAACATGTAACCCCAACTGGCCTGAAATAAAAAATTCAACATTATCAGGTCGATCAAAAGACCCCCTTACTTGTGCTCGAGTTTTCAACTTAAAACTCGGAGAGTTATTAAAAGATTTAAAATCGGGTAAATGGTTCGGAAAAATTGTTTATATAATGCATGTTATAGAGTTCCAAAAAAGAGGACTACCACATGCGCATATTGCTTTTAGAGTGGAAGGTGGTGGACCTGTAGAAAGTGCGGATATTGATAAGTTTGTTCGTGCTACCATACCCGATCCGGCACAAACTATATTATACAAAGTTGTCATGGATCATATGATACATGGTCCATGCGGCCCTCCTTACCGAACTAATTTGCCGTGTTGGAATAGTGAAAAGAAAAACTGCTTAAAATATTTCCCAAAAAAAGAAACACCAGTCACCTTCAGTGACGATAGAGGTTTTATTCATTTACGTCGCAATAGTAAAAATCAGGCGATTATTAAATATCGCGGCAGAGACGTAATAGTTAATGATTTATGGGTCGTTCCTTATAATCCTGCTCTTCTCCTAAAATATGATGCTCACATAAATTTAGAAGTGTCCACACAGCGTGCCATAATTAAGTATTTATTCAAATACATGACAAAAGGACCTGATGAAGCCCGTATTGCCGTTGTTGATGAAGAACATCGTGAGGATGAAATCGAACAATATGTCACTAAGCGATATATTAGTTCTAGCGAAGCAGCGTGGAGAGTTCTCGAATTTGATATTGTAGCTAGGAACCCTACGGTAAAAATGTTAACAGTACATTTGCCCGATCAAAATTCAGTATTTTTTAAGCCTGGCCACGCGAACGAGGCAGTTAATAATGCAGGTTCAGATCTTTTAGACTATTTCAGTAGGCCTTTAACTGAGGAGTTTGATCGGGTATCCTACTTAGACTTTTTCGAAACTTACAACATTCATGCGAAAGATCCATGTTTAAAGACAGTTCAGGCAGTGCAAATGCAGAACGGCAAATTTCTTACGCGAAGGATGCGGGGTGAGCTCGTCGCGCGTCTATTTTGGGTCGCGCCGAACAGAGGTGAACAGTTCTTTTTAAGACTTCTTTTAAGTGTTTACCCTTGTCGTAGTTTCGCGGATTTACTTCAAATTGGAGGTCCAAATTGCAAAACTTTTCAAGAAGCTGCCAAATTCGTAGGACTTGCGGACGACGCAGTCGAATATGAACGGGCTATGGAAGAAGCTTCCACTTTTTTAACCGGACCACGACTTCGTAGCTTTTTTGTAACGCTGGCTGTTAATGGTGCCTCAGTTGCGTCACTGTGGAACACGTATAAACGTCAATTGGCCGAAGATTTCCTTTACAGGGTGCCAGATGACGAAGAAAACGCGTTTAACATGTGCCTCATTCAAATAGATAGAATGCTACGGAGACACGGAACTTCTTTAGTAGAACAAGGTTTGCCTGAAGTAATTTACAGGTCAACGGAATTGGATAGGGAACGCACTGAATATGATTTAGATAGTTTGAAATCATACGTAGAAGAGTGGTTGCCACAGTTATCTCCCGATCAACGTGCCGTATTCGATTACGTGGAAAAGCTTTGCGTAGATAGTGTTTACCGAGAATCCAACAACTGTGCGATTTTTATCGATGGCCCCGCCGGCACCGGAAAAACGCTATTATTGAAGGTCATAACTGCATATATCCGCGGTAACCTTAAAGGTATAGTTTTAACCTGTGCATCGTCTGCAATTGCTGCTCAAAATTACACAAACGGAATGACGGCTCATTCCTTGTTTAGATTTCCTTTACATCTATTAGATGATAGCGGATACTGGAACATCTCAAATGGTACTCAAAGAGCTGAATTGATTTACAATTCTAATCTCATTGTGTATGATGAAGCGCCGATGGCTCATAAATACCTTATAAACTTATTAAATAGATCATTGCAGGATTTGATGAGGTCAGACAAAATTTTTGGTTCTAAAATAATTATTTTTGCAGGAGATTTTCGTCAAATTCCTCCTGTAGTCCCAGAAGCACGAATGAATTTTGATATATTAAACGCGTCACTAAAAACTTCTCCTATTTGGAAACAATTGAAAAAATTTAGTTTGGTAACTTCACAGAGATGTAAGGATGACGCACAGTATGCAGAATTTCTTTTAAAACTGGGTTCAAATTCATTACCTACTCATAGGTTAGAAACAAATAATAATGATTTGCAATTAGTCCAACTTGAATCCATTGATTATGTTACTGAATTAGAAGATTTAATTGATTTTGTATTTCCAGAAGTTACCCTTACTGAGCCAGGCGTATGCTCCTTCAGAGCGATTCTATGCACCCGTAACGATGCAGTTAGAGAAATTAATGCCGTTATTTTAGACAAACTACCAGGAGAAGTATTACATTTTTATGCCATAGACAAAGTTTTAAGCGACAACGCTGATCAAGTATATTTTAGTCCTGAATTTTTACATACACTTCGACCACAAGGTGTTCCAGATTTCGACTTACAATTAAAATTAGAATGTGTTTGTGTAATCACGCGTAATCTTAGTTTCGCGGACGGCTTAGTAAATGGCACCAAAGTAATAGTCGTTGAAACATCTCCATATATTATTAAAGTTCGGAAACAAGGTGAACTAGGAGATTATTTGATCCCTCGAATTCTTTTTAAAGCGCCTATAGAACATAACAGCCCTTACGAGATGTGTCGCCGTCAATTCCCATTGCAGGTGTGTTATGCAATGACCATTCACAAGAGCCAGGGTCAAACGATTAGTCGCGTTGGGGTCGATCTTAGATCTGACATGTTTAGTCACGGTCAACTGTATGTAGCTTTAGGTCGCGTTCGCGAAAGACGTGACATAAAAGTACTACTACCCAGACACCGAATCGTAAATGACCAACCTTTCTCGAATAACGTTATCATATCAGAACTTTTAAGTTTAACGTAACTTTATTAGGGTGGCACTTCTTGAAAAGACTGAACAGTTCATCTCTGTTATTAAGCTTATTGGGTTTTTTTAGATCGGTTAAATCATGTGCTGAAATTATCGTATATTGCGAATTATTTATTATTATTTATATTCATTCTATCTTGTTTTTTCTTCTTTTCGTATAATTTAACGATAAAACTGACTTTAACAAGCTTGCACTCGATTTGATGATGGTTACATTGAATTTCAAAGCTAGGTTTACCATTTTATTAGTCACAATCACTGAATTAAAATATGTGTTAATCAATTGGCAATGTGTGCATGCCCTTCCCAGCCGTTAACGCTGTGGAGGCTCATCTTTAGGGGACGAGAGAACGGGCGTGAAGTGAACTGGCAGGATGAACACTTGGCTGCGGGTGCGACCGGTGCATGGGAGTGAAGTAGAGCTGGCTGGAAGATGGAGGCAGGTATCACTCGATTGCTTTAGCTGAGTTCCACTCAGATCAAGTAAGCTGTCATATGGATGAATGTCGCAGGTTGGAATGATCCGGAGTAGAACTGTCGGTGTCGTTCCCATCGTCGTAGGCATTTTCGGTGGATTTTGTAGGTCGATCAACAATGGTTGCGTGAGTTTTAGCTGTCAAGCTGCTATGCCGTGCTAGCCGATTCTTGCGATCTGGGATACAAGGGATGGACGTATCCTGTGGAATGATCGTGTCAGTGAAGGTTTGAATGTCGCTTAGGACTGGAAAGGAGGGAGTACGGAAACTGTAATCAGTATTCAGGATCTCGCTGTACATGGACAATGTTTAGTTTAGGTGTATTAAAGTGGTAATTGTTCGAAGTTATTTGAAAAGAATTCTGTTTCAGTGTTTAAGCGCTAAAACTGTTTGTTTTTTGTGAGCAAACGTATGATTTATTGATGTTCATTTTTTACTTTATAACGCTAACGCCTTACAAATAATATTGTTACCAAATTTAAGTGCGTATATCTATACTTATAATAAATCTGTAGAGAGGTCAATTCTGTACATTAAATATTTTTTCAAAATAACTATCAGGGGGTGATAAGTGGTCGATACTGATGCCAAAAATGCAATCAGTAAAATTTTTGTCTGTCTGTCTGTCTGTCTGTCTGTCTGTCTGTCTGTATGTTCCTTATAGAAACAAAAACTACTGGACGGATTTTAATGAAACTTGGTACAATTATTCTTCACACTCCTGGACAGGTTATAGTATACTTTTCATCACGCTACAATCAATAGGAGCAGAGTAGTGAAGGGAAATTCTTTTGTATGAAAAATCTAAACCACTCAAGTTAGACGTTTGAAATTTGGCATGCAGGTACCTTAGATACCGTAGAGGTGCACTAAGAAAGGAATTCCCGAAAATCCTACGGGAACGGGAATTAGCGGGAAAATCCTTTTGTATGAAAAATCTAAACCACTCAAGTTAGACGTTTGAAATTTGGCATGCAGATACCTTAAGTACCGTAGAGGTGCACTAAGAAAGGAATTCCCGAAATTCCTACGAGAACGGGAATTAGCAAGAAAATCCTTTTGTATGAAAAATCTAAACCACTCAAGTTAGACAATTGAAATTTGTCATGCAGGTACCTTAGATACCGTAGAGGTGCACTAAGAAAGGAATTCCCGAAAATCCTTTTGTATGAAAAATCTAAACCACTCAAGTTAGACGTTTGAAATTTGGCATGCAGGTACTTTAGTAAACTTAAAGCTTAGTTGCAACAGGATATTACAAAATTCCCACGGGAACGGTAGTTAGCGGGAAAAAACATTTGTATGAAAAAATCAAATCTAAATAAAAGGAGAAACTGACTGACTCAGTGACTGACATATCAACGCATAGCCTGAACGGCTAAACGTAGGCATTTGAAATTTGGAAGGGACATAGCTTAGGTACCGTAGAGGTGCACTAAGAAAGGAATTCCCGGAATTCCCACGGGAACGGAAATTAGCGGGAAAATCTTTTTGTATGAAAAATCTAAACCGCTTAAGTTAGACGCTTGAAATTTGGCATGCAGGTACCTTAGTTAACTTAAAGCTTAGTTGCAACAGGATATTGCAAAATTCCCACGGAAACGGGAGTTAGTGGGAAAAAAACATTTGTATGAAAAAATCGAAACCGCGTAAGATAGATATTTTCAATTCAATTCAATTAAATTATTTATTGCATTCCATGTAGTACAATGGGGTGTTACATAGGCATAGGAACTAAAACATGGACCCTGTAGGGCACAGCAACGTTGAAGGGAAGAGAGGAAGTGTGTATTAAAATTAAAACTCAATGAACAATCAATAAAAAAAAAACAATTCAATCAATTGATTCAATCTAGCATGCATGCATACCTTAGTAAATATAAAGTTTATTTTTGGCTGTATTTTGAAAAATGGGAGTTATTGGGAAAAAAAAATGTACTTATGAAAAAATCTAAACTGCATAAGTATGCACTCCCACACACACAAAGATCTCTCTCTTATATAACACGCCACGCGGACGAAGTCGCGGGCAAAAGCTAGTAAACAATAAATTAATACTAAAATATTTCGATGAAGACACCAGTAATGTTTATTGATACATTTTTCTCCTAAGTGCTACTTTCTCAACTTAAAGCAATAAGTTATGCAGTAATTATACTTGTAGAAGTATATTTAAACAAATCATCATTCAAAAGCATTTTACCCAATACCTAACTTACATTAAGTAAAATTAATCTTTGTCATTATAGTCACTTATTTTTTTATCATTCACTAAGCAGTAACCAAAATATATTTACTAAAATAATAAAAAAAAAATACGATATTCATGGTAAGTTGGATTAGCTACTTTATAACACAAACGACTTGATATTTTCATGCATTAATTCAGGAAAATAAAATTGTATAATGAAAAATAAGTTTTTATAACCGATTAAATACGTGTAATGTGTATTGTATACATTTTAATGTAGGTATTTAACATTTGCAAATTATATTGATTTGAAAAAATATAAGTTCCATTAAAATTGTACTAAAGAATATTTTATACTAGCGTATATTAGTAACTTAAGTTAGAATTAAGTAAACAAAAAAATATACGCCTTAAATAATAAATATAAGGAAGAAAGGAAACTACCCGGATGCCTGTTTACTCATCATCAAGAAACTTTAAGAAATAACATTACTACAAATGTCTGCTCGAGGAAATATTCAAAAACTTAAACAAATGCCAAGCTGGAAATCGATTAATGAGTACACATAAACGCTACATAGTAAAACTCGTGTGTCCTGTAATGGAACGGACAGAATAAAGAATATGTGTTATGGTACGTCGAATCAGTACAGTGTAATATTATACATTAGCATTCAATGGTGTATGAATCGTCATCGTCATTGTGTCAGCAAAGACGCATCATCAATTGCACAGATTTGTGGCTACAAATATATAAATGAAAAGTGTTATTTAGAACATTATTTATTGTGTTAAGGAATAAAATAGGTCAATAATTACCTGTATCCGGCAGTGACGAACAATTTCATTCATAAACATGGGTAAATATGACGACTGTCAGATGGGCTAAACATGAAAAAAGTCCTTAAACCAAATCCCATTGTTTCGCTATTGTGTTTGAAAACCTAAGCCGCAGGAGGATATTAAGTACGACCATGCTTTACCTTTAATGGTGTATGTAAAAAATATTAAGCCTATAATCAACAATGAATGTTCTATACCATTCTAAGCAAATTCAAAAACAAATTTGATCATGTTAATTTCTGGCCTCCCACAAGCGGGTCTCACCAGTATTGACAGAAGAATGATCACTCATCGATACAAAAACATACATGAAGTAATTAATACATGTATACAGGCTAAATAAAGTGAAATTGCTAGAAAATACCTACTACTTGGAAAAACAATAATTGGAGAAGAAAGCACTACCTAACAATGTAAACTTTGTTATTCAAATTTTCAAATCAAATATGGCTAAAAAAAAAATACTTAAAAATTGAAAGGTAAAAGAAAACACCTTCAGTTAAAAAAACAGAAAGCGAGTCATATTTTATATATTCTGGTAAAATTGTTTAGTTTTAAATGTTACCAAATATACCAAATGTTATTAGAAATGAAAGTAACTGCATTAGTTTAATTCATATGTGTGCAGTCATAACCAACATACTACCTACGTAATATTATAAGATAATAGTTATTTTTTAAGTCTACATTCGTTATTTATTTACTTATAATGACGCAAATAACAAACAACTATGCTTGTTATTAATTTGCATACATCTACAGTAAATCCAACTTACCATGAATATACAATGATAATATAATATACATAGTAAGTGCAGAATAAAAACTTAGGGATTACATGGTTTTATATTTTCCAGTGGATCTGGATAGAGCTATGTCACGCTAAATGATGTTTTCTGTATTTTTTCTTGCAATACTTTTCAATAGAACACTGTTTCGCATGAGACGGTTCCTCAATAAACATAATATCGTGTATTGGCTAAACTAAAACTTAAGGTTTTACATGGTTTTATGTTTTCCAGTGGATCTGGTTAGAGCCATGTCACGCTAAATGGTGTTTTTTTGCATTTATTCTTACGATACTTTTCAATAGAACACTGTTTCGCATGAGACGGTTCCTCAAAAAACATAATATCGTGTATTGGCTAAACTAAAACTTAAGGTTTTACATGGTTTTATGTTTTCCAGTGGATCTGGTTAGAGCCATGTCACGCTAAATGGTGTTTTTTGCTTTATTCTTACGATACTTTTCAATAGAACACTGTTTCGCATGAGACGGTTCCTCAAAAAACATAATATCGTGTATGAGCTAAACAAAGACTTAGGGTTTTACATGGTTTTATGTTTTCCAGTGGATCTGGTTAGAGCCATGTCACGCTAAATGGTGTTTTTTGCATTTCTTCTTACAATACTTTTCAATAGAACACTGTTTCGCATGAGACGGTTCCTCAAAAAACATAATATCGTGTATGAGCTAAACTAAAACTTGGGTTTTACATGGTTTTATGTTTTCCAGTGGATCTGGTTAGAGCTATGTCACGCTAAATGGTGTTTTTTGCATTTCTTCTTACAATACTTTTACATAGAACACTGTTTCGCATGAGACGGTTCCTCAAAAAACATAATATCGTGTATGAGCTAAACAAAGACTTAGGGTTTTACATGGTTTTATGTTTTCCAGTGGATCTGGTTAGAGCTATGTCACGCTAAATTGTGTTCTTTGCATTTCTTCTTGCAATACTTTTCAATAGAACACTGTTTCGCATGAGACGGTTCCTCAAAAAACATAATATCGTGTATTGGCTAAACTAAAACTTAAGGTTTTACATGGTTTTATGTTTTCCAGTGGATCTGGTTAGAGCCATGTCACGCTAAATGGTGTTTTTTTGCATTTATTCTTACGATACTTTTCAATAGAACACTGTTTCGCATGAGACGGTTCCTCAAAAAACATAATATCGTGTATTGGCTAAACTAAAACTTAAGGTTTTACATGGTTTTATGTTTTCCAGTGGATCTGGTTAGAGCCATGTCACGCTAAATGGTGTTTTTTGCTTTATTCTTACGATACTTTTCAATAGAACACTGTTTCGCATGAGACGGTTCCTCAAAAAACATAATATCGTGTATGAGCTAAACAAAAACTTAGGGTTTTACATGGTTTTATGTTTTCCAGTGGATCTGGTTAGAGCCATGTCACGCTAAATGGTGTTTTTTGCATTTCTTCTTACAATACTTTTCAATAGAACACTGTTTCGCATGAGACGGTTCCTCAAAAAACATAATATCGTGTATGAGCTAAACAAAGACTTAGGGTTTTACATGGTTTTATGTTTTCCAGTGGATCTGGTTAGAGCTATGTCACGCTAAATGGTGTTTTTTGCATTTCTTCTCACAATACTTTTACATAGAACACTGTTTCGCATGAGACGGTTCCTCAAAAAACATAATATCGTGTATGAGCTAAACAAAGACTTAGGGTTTTACATGGTTTTATGTTTTCCAGTGGATCTGGTTAGAGCTATGTCACGCTAAATTGTGTTCTTTGCATTTCTTCTTGCAATACTTTTCAATAGAACACTGTTTCGCATGAGACGGTTCCTCAAAAAACATAATATCGTGTATGAGCTAAACTAAAACTTAGGTTTTATATGGTTTTATGTTTTCCAGTGGATCTGGTTAGAGCCATGTCACGCTAAATGGTGTTTTTTGCATTTCTTCTTACAATACTTTTCAATAGAACACTGTTTCGCATGAGACGGTTCCTCAAAAAACATAATATCGTGTATGAGCTAAACAAAGACTTAGGGTTTTACATGGTTTTATGTTTTCCAGTGGATCTGGTTAGAGCCATGTCACGCTAAATGGTGTTTTTTGCATTTCTTCTTACAATACTTTTCAATAGAACACTGTTTCGCATGAGACGGTTCCTCAAAAAACATAATATCGTGTATGAGCTAAATTAAAATTTAGGGTTTTACATGGTTTTATGTTTTCCAGTGGATCTGGTTAGAGCCATGTCACGCTAAATGGTGTTTTTTGCATTTCTTCTTACAATACTTTTCAATAACACTGTTTCGCATGAGACGGTTCCTCGAAAAACATAATATCGTGTATGAGCTAAACAAAGACTTAGGGTTTTACATGGTTTTATGTTTTCCAGTGGATCTGGTTAGAGCTATGTCACGCTAAATTGTGTTCTTTGCATTTCTTCTTGCAATACTTTTCAATAGAACACTGTTTCGCATGAGACGGTTCCTCAAAAAACATAATATCGTGTATTGGCTAAACTAAAACTTAAGGTTTTACATGGTTTTATGTTTTCCAGTGGATCTGGTTAGAGCCATGTCACGCTAAATGGTGTTTTTTTGCATTTATTCTTACGATACTTTTCAATAGAACACTGTTTCGCATGAGACGGTTCCTCAAAAAACATAATATCGTGTATGAGCTAAACAAAGACTTAGGGTTTTACATGGTTTTATGTTTTCCAGTGGATCTGGTTAGAGCTATGTCATGCTAAATGGTGTTTTTTGCATTTCTTCTTACAACACTTTTCAATAGAACACTGTTTCGCATGAGACGGTTCCTCAAAAAACATAATATCATGTATGAGCTAAACAAAGACTAAGGGTTTTACATGGTTTTATGTTTTCCAGTGGATCTGGTTAGAGCCATGTCACGCTAAATGGTGTTTTTTGCATTTCTTCTTACAATACTTTTCAATAACACTGTTTCGCATGAGACGGTTCCTCAAAAAACATAATATCGTGTATGAGCTAAACTAAAACTTGGGTTTTACATGGTTTTATGTTTTCCAGTGGATCTGGTTAGAGCTATGTCACGCTAAATGGTGTTTTTTGCATTTCTTCTTACAATACTTTTACATAGAACACTGTTTCGCATGAGACGGTTCCTCAAAAAACATAATATCGTGTATGAGCTAAACAAAGACTTAGGGTTTTACATGGTTTTATGTTTTCCAGTGGATCTGGTTAGAGCTATGTCACGCTAAATTGTGTTCTTTGCATTTCTTCTTGCAATACTTTTCAATAGAACACTGTTTCGCATGAGACGGTTCCTCAAAAAACATAATATCGTGTATGAGCTAAACTAAAACTTAGGTTTTATATGGTTTTATGTTTTCCAGTGGATCTGGTTAGAGCTATGTCACGCTAAATGGTGTTTTTTGCATTTCTTCTTACAATACTTTTCAATAGAACACTGTTTCGCATGAGACGGTTCCTCAAAAAACATAATATCGTGTATGAGCTAAACTAAAACTTAGGTTTTATATGGTTTTATGTTTTCCAGTGGATCTGGTTAGAGCTATGTCACGCTAAATTGTGTTCTTTGCATTTCTTCTTACAACACTTTTCAATAGAACACTGTTTCGCATGAGACGGTTCCTCAAAAAACATAATATCGTGTATGAGCTAAACAAAGACTTAGGGTTTTACATGGTTTTATGTTTTCCAGTGGATCTGGTTAGAGCCATGTCACGCTAAATGGTGTTTTTTGCATTTCTTCTTACAATACTTTTCAATAGAACACTGTTTCGCATGAGACGGTTCCTCAAAAAACATAATATCGTGTATGAGCTAAACAAAGACTAAGGGTTTTACATGGTTTTATGTTTTCCAGTGGATCTGGTTAGAGCCATGTCACGCTAAATGGTGTTTTTTGCATTTCTTCTTACAATACTTTTCAATAACACTGTTTCGCATGAGACGGTTCCTCGAAAAACATAATATCGTGTATGAGCTAAACAAAGACTTAGGGTTTTACATGGTTTTATGTTTTCCAGTGGATCTGGTTAGAGCTATGTCACGCTAAATTGTGTTCTTTGCATTTCTTCTTGCAATACTTTTCAATAGAACACTGTTTCGCATGAGACGGTTCCTCAAAAAACATAATATCGTGTATGAGCTAAACTAAAACTTAGGGTTTTATATGGTTTTATGTTTTCCAGTGGATCTGGTTAGAGCTATGTCACGCTAAATGGTGTTTTTTGCATTTCTTCTTACAATACTTTTCAATAGAACACTGTTTCGCATGAGACGGTTCCTCAAAAAACATAATATCGTGTATGAGCTAAACTAAAACTTAGGTTTTATATGGTTTTATGTTTTCCAGTGGATCTGGTTAGAGCTATGTCACGCTAAATGGTGTTTTTTGCATTTCTTCTTACAATACTTTTACATAGAACACTGTTTCGCATGAGACGGTTCCTCAAAAAACATAATATCGTGTATGAGCTAAACAAAGACTTAGGGTTTTACATGGTTTTATGTTTTCCAGTGGATCTGGTTAGAGCTATGTCACGCTAAATTGTGTTCTTTGCATTTCTTCTTGCAATACTTTTCAATAGAACACTGTTTCGCATGAGACGGTTCCTCAAAAAACATAATATCGTGTATGAGCTAAACAAAGACTTAGGGTTTTACATGGTTTTATGTTTTCCAGTGGATCTGGTTAGAGCTATGTCACGCTAAATGGTGTTTTTTGCATTTCTTCTTACAATACTTTTCAATAGAACACTGTTTCGCATGAGACGGTTCCTCAAAAAACATAATATCGTGTATGAGCTAAACTAAAACTTAGGTTTTATATGGTTTTATGTTTTCCAGTGGATCTGGTTAGAGCTATGTCACGCTAAATGGTGTTTTTTGCATTTCTTCTTACAATACTTTTACATAGAACACTGTTTCGCATGAGACGGTTCCTCAAAAAACATAATATCGTGTATGAGCTAAACTAAAACTTAGGTTTTATATGGTTTTATGTTTTCCAGTGGATCTGGTTAGAGCTATGTCACGCTAAATGGTGTTTTTTGCATTTCTTCTTACAATACTTTTCAATAGAACACTGTTTCGCATGAGACGGTTCCTCAAAAAACATAATATCGTGTATGAGCTAAACAAAGACTTAGGGTTTTACATGGTTTTATGTTTTCCAGTGGATCTGGTTAGAGCCATGTCACGCTAAATGGTGTTTTTTGCATTTCTTCTTACAATACTTTTCAATAGAACACTGTTTCGCATGAGACGGTTCCTCAAAAAACATAATATCGTGTATGAGCTAAACTAAAACTTAGGTTTTACATGGTTTTATGTTTTCCAGTGGATCTGGTTAGAGCTATGTCACGCTAAATGGTGTTTTTTGCATTTCTTCTTACAATACTTTTCAATAGAACACTGTTTCGCATGAGACGGTTCCTCAAAAAACATAATATCGTGTATGAGCTAAACTAAAACTTAGGGTTTTACATGGTTTTATGTTTTCCAGTGGATCTGGTTAGAGCTATGTCACGCTAAATTGTGTTCTTTGCATTTCTTCTTACAATACTTTTCAATAGAACACTGTTTCGCATGAGACGGTTCCTCAAAAAACATAATATCGTGTATGAGCTAAACTAAAACTTAGGGTTTTACATGGTTTTATGTTTTCCAGTGGATCTGGTTAGAGCTATGTCACGCTAAATGGTGTTTTTTGCATTTCTTCTTACAATACTTTTCAATAGAACACTGTTTCGCATGAGACGGTTCCTCAAAAAACATAATATCGTGTATGAGCTAAACTAAAACTTAGGTTTTATATGGTTTTATGTTTTCCAGTGGATCTGGTTAGAGCTATGTCACGCTAAATGGTGTTTTTTGCATTTCTTCTTACAATACTTTTACATAGAACACTGTTTCGCATGAGACGGTTCCTCAAAAAACATAATATCGTGTATGAGCTAAACTAAAACTTAGGGTTTTACATGGTTTTATGTTTTCCAGTGGATCTGGTTAGAGCTATGTCACGCTAAATGGTGTTCTTTGCATTTCTTCTTACAATACTTTTCAATAGAACACTGTTTCGCATGAGACGGTTCCTCAAAAAACATAATATCGTGTATGAGCTAAACAAAGACTTAGGGTTTTACATGGTTTTATGTTTTCCAGTGGATCTGGTTAGAGCTATGTCACGCTAAATGGTGTTCTTTGCATTTCTTCTTACAATACTTTTCAATAGAACACTGTTTCGCATGAGACGGTTCCTCAAAAAACATAATATCGTGTATGAGCTAAACTAAAACTTAGGTTTTATATGGTTTTATGTTTTCCAGTGGATCTGGTTAGAGCTATGTCACGCTAAATGGTGTTTTTTGCATTTCTTCTTACAATACTTTTCAATAGAACACTGTTTCGCATGAGACGGTTCCTCAAAAAACATAATATCGTGTATGAGCTAAACTAAAACTTAGGTTTTATATGGTTTTATGTTTTCCAGTGGATCTGGTTAGAGCTATGTCACGCTAAATGGTGTTTTTTGCATTTCTTCTTACAATACTTTTACATAGAACACTGTTTCGCATGAGACGGTTCCTCAAAAAACATAATATCGTGTATGAGCTAAACAAAGACTTAGGGTTTTACATGGTTTTATGTTTTCCAGTGGATCTGGTTAGAGCTATGTCACGCTAAATTGTGTTCTTTGCATTTCTTCTTACAATACTTTTCAATAGAACACTGTTTCGCATGAGACGGTTCCTCAAAAAACATAATATCGTGTATGAGCTAAACAAAGACTTAGGGTTTTACATGGTTTTATGTTTTCCAGTGGATCTGGTTAGAGCTATGTCACGCTAAATGGTGTTTTTTGCATTTCTTCTTACAATACTTTTCAATAGAACACTGTTTCGCATGAGACGGTTCCTCAAAAAACATAATATCGTGTATGAGCTAAACTAAAACTTAGGTTTTATATGGTTTTATGTTTTCCAGTGGATCTGGTTAGAGCTATGTCACGCTAAATGGTGTTTTTTGCATTTCTTCTTACAATACTTTTCAATAGAACACTGTTTCGCATGAGACGGTTCCTCAAAAAACATAATATCGTGTATGAGCTAAACTAAAACTTAGGTTTTATATGGTTTTATGTTTTCCAGTGGATCTGGTTAGAGCTATGTCACGCTAAATGGTGTTTTTTGCATTTCTTCTTACAATACTTTTCCATAGAACACTGTTTCGCATGAGACGGTTCCTCAAAAAACATAATATCGTGTATGAGCTAAACAAAGACTTAGGGTTTTACATGGTTTTATGTTTTCCAGTGGATCTGGTTAGAGCTATGTCACGCTAAATGGTGTTCTTTGCATTTCTTCTTGCAATACTTTTCAATAGAACACTGTTTCGCATGACACGGTTCCTCAAAAAACATAATATCGTGTATGAGCTATAACATTTAAGCTATAGCCAAGAATTCATCATACCACTGCTAATCAATAAACAAACAACGGTCTTAGCGTTTAAATACCGAAAAAACACCTGCCTGTTCATTTATTACTTGTTTCATTAAACAGGATTTGCATATCGATCGTTTTCAATTAACTTCGAACAGTTACAACTACACGTAAACTGAGCATGTAGTCTATCTACAGCAAGATCGTGACCGCTGACTGCAGCTCTCCTTCTCCCTCCATTTCACTCCCAATCGACATTTTCACCTTTGCTGATATGATTACTCCACAGGATACCTCCATCCCCTGCATACCTGGTCGCTAGATTCGGCTGGCACGTCATATCGGTTTGACAGCCAACTCACGTAACTATTGTTGATCGATCCACAGTCCACTGAAGTGCCTACGATGAAGGGAACAACATGGACAGTTCTACTCCGAATTACTCCAACCCATGCGATGTTCATCCATGCGACAACCCACCTGATCTGAGTGGAACTTAACTGAAGCAAGAGAGTGATGCCTAATTCCATCTGCCAACTAGCTCCACTTCTCTCCCGTGCACCAGTCGCACCCACACCGACGTGTTCATCTTGCCAGTTTTCCTCACACCCGTTCACTTGTCTCTTGAAGATTGGCGTCCACAACACCAACGGTTGGTTAGGTCATGCAAGCATTGTTACAATTGATAAAAACACATATTTTCATTTAGTGAATGTGATAACCTGTACTAATAATTTGGTCAACTTAGCGATGATAACTCAATGTAAGTATTAACAAACTCGGTACGTGTTTGTTATTGTCAATAATATCTTTAAATTATACAACTCGCTTATGTTTGACAATTACTGAGTAATTGCTTTGCTTATTGCATGCTAATTGCTGAAAATTGCTTTTTATTTTAAATTCCTTAGCTAAAAATTGCTTTTTCTTTCACATTTCTCTGCTTATTGAATGACTATTGCTAACTCATTAGATAGAACCTACTTCTCATATAAGTAGGTGGATGCGGCCTCGATTAGCGGGGGAACCACATGAAAAAAAGCGAGCTACTGGGTGTACCTCCTGGGTAGTTTGGAAATCACCTAAGATATATATGTATATATTTATAAATAAAAGTTAATATATATAAATTAACATTAATTTTTTTTAACAGGAAATGCACAATGCTAAAAACTGCGTAGGAGATTTTAATACAATAGTACTACCAAGCCTGATGTTGGCCGCTATTTCAATGAATGCAGCAGTGTCACAGCTAGCAATCAAAAGTAACAAGATATTGAGGTAAGTTAAATGACGATTACGACCACTTTGGCAAAAACGTATCGCTATAGACTAAGGAAAAAAAATAATATATATTTTATTTACAGGAAATGCAGATGGCAATAAACTGTGTAGGAGTTCATGATTGCAATAGAATAAAATCGACCAAGCCTGAAGTCAGCAGCCCCTTCAATGAATGCAGCAGTGTGACAGCCAGCAATCAAAAGTTACAAGATACCGAGGTACGTTTCATGACGACCACGACTATTTTGGCAAAAACGTATCGCTATAGACTAAGGAAAAAAAATTAATATATATTTTATTTACAGGAAATGCGCAATAAACTGTGTAGGAGTTTATGATTGCAATAGAATAAAATCGACCAAGCCTGAAGACAGCAGCCCCTTCAATGAATGCAGCAGTGTGACAGCCAACAATCAAAAGTTACAAGATATCGAGGTACGTTTCATGACGACCACGACTATTTTGGCAAAAACGTATCGCTATCGACTAAGGAAAATAAATTATATAATTTATTTACAGGAAATGCAGAAGGCAAAAAACTGCGTAGGAGATCATTAATACAAAAGTATTATATAAACCAAACCTGATGTTGCCAGCTCCTTCAATGAATGCAGCAGTGTGACAGCCAGCAATCAAAAGTAACAAGATGTCGAGGTACGTTACATGACGACCACAACTATTTTGGCAAAAACGTATTGCTATCGACTAAGGAAAATAAATTACATATAATATTTAATTATATATTTTATTTACAGGAAATGCAGAAGGCAAAAAACTGCGTAGGAGATCATTAATACAATAGTATTATATAAACCAAGCCTGATGTTGGCCGCTCATTCAAAGAATGCAGCAGTGTGACAGCCAGCAATCAAAAGTAACAAGATATCGAGGTACGTTACATGACGATCACGACCACTTTGACATAAACGTATCGCTATAGACTAAGGAAAAAAAATGTAATATACAGGGTGTTAGTGACATCGTAACGAAAACTTTGAGGGATGATGGAGACCATGATTATGAGATGATATCAAGTGGAATTTTCCGTCGCAAAAGTATGGAACAGAAAATAACTTAAAAAAAAACAAAAATTTTCATGAATTTTCCGACTGAAAATTCCACTTGATTTCAACTCAGAATTATGGTCTGAATCATCCTCTTCAGTATTTGTTACGGTGTCACTAACACCCTTACCTACTTGTATGGCTACAGTATGTACTTGTGCGGGGTGTAAGTGACATCGTACCGAATACAGAGGGGGATGATTCACCTGATTATTCTGAGTTAATATCAAGTGGAATTTTTCATCGCAAAAGTATAGAATTGAAAATAATTTAAAATAACTAAAAAAAATCATGAATTTTGCGACGGAAAATTCCACTTGATATGAACTCAGAATCATGGTCTGAATCATCCCCATCAGTATTCGTTACAATGTCACTAACACCCTGTATATTTTATTCACAGGAAATGCAGAGTGCAATAAACTTTGTAGGAGATTATGATTGCAATAGAATAAAATCGACCAAGCCTGAAGTTCTTCAATGCACGCAGCAGTGTGACAGCCAGCAATCAAAAGTTACAAGATATCGAGGTACGTTACATGACGACCACGACTATTTTGGCAAAGACGTATCGCTATCGACCAAGGAAAAGAAATTATATATAATATTTAATTATATATAATATTTAATATGTATTTTATTTATAGGAAATGCAGAAGGCAAAAAACTGCGTAGGAGATTATTAATACAATAGTATTATATCAACCAAGCCTGATGTCGGTAGCTTCTTCAATGAATGCAGCAGTGTGACAGCCAGCAATCAATAGTGATAGTGACAAGAATCTAGGTACGTTACATGACGACCACGACCACTTTGGCAAAAACGTATCGCTATCGACTAAGAAAAGGATATTATATCTATACGTTATTATAAATATACGTTATTATAAATAAATTAATATTATTTTATTTTTAACAGGAAATACAGAAGGCAAAGAAGCAGATGTCATCAAAGAAGATCTTTGTTCCTGCAATGTTTCCGCAGACGATACATCCAACAGAGCGAAGTGGAAGGAAAAGACTCGGAAAAAAGACCCCACCACCATATGGGAACAATGCAAGGGAGAGAGAGAGAATATAATTTTATATTTTTATTTTTTGATAACATAAAATAAACCAACAATATCCTACACATTTTTTTTATTTCTTTTTGTGTCTGTCTTAATAGTTATTACAAATCTGTGATGCGAAACAAACTATACGAAAACGTCAATCCACGTACAACGCCCGCGAAGCTGCTTTAGCAGCGAGCGCACTTAGCACCATCTAGTTATTATTATTATTATACTATATATAGCTGCAAACCCCCTGACTGACTGACTGACTGACTCACTCACTCACTCACTGACATAATTGTTCTCCCAGAAGGAGCGTCGGGGGGTAAAAATGATGTATGGGGGATGTGATCGAGACCACCCGGTGAGTATGGGAAAACTTCCAGATCATGGAAAACTGCTCCGCATCAGGGAGACACCCTACGGCCTGGCGCAACTATCGCACCTAGAACGATTCTTTTTCCACAAAACCTACTTAATTCCTGGTCAAATTCAATCACTGTTGAAAAAAAATCAAAATGGCGGAAAAACAAGATGGCCGCCATACAACATTTTATTTTTCCACAAAATGTCTCGTGGGTAAAAACTGTGTATGGTGATGTAATCGGAACGTATTGGTAAGTATGGAAATACTTCTCGATCTTGAAAACCTGCTCCGCATCAGAGAGACACCCTACGGCCTGGCAAAACTATCGCACGTGGAACTTTTTTGTTTTCACGAAATCTATTTAAATCTTGGTCAAATTCAATCACCGTTGAAAAAAAATCAAAATGGCGGAAAAACAAGATGGCTGCCATACAAAATTTTCGTTTTTCCCGAAAATGCCTCGAAGGTAAAAATTATGTATAGGGATGTGATCGGATCGTCATGTTGAGTATTTTAATACTGCTCGATCTTGAAAAACTGCTCCGCATCAGGGAGACACCCTACGGCCTGGCAAAACTATAAAACCTGGAGCAATATTTTTTTCACAAAACCTATTTAAATCTTGGTCAAATTTTATCGCCGGTAAAAAAAAAACAAAATGGCGGAAAACTAAGATGGCCGCCATACAAAATTTTCGTTTTTCTCGAAAATGCCTCGGGGGTGAATATGATGTATGAGGGATGTGATCAAAATGTCATGTTGAGTATGGAAATACTTCCCGACCTTCAAAAACTGCTCTGCATCAGGGAGACACCCTACGGCCTGGCAAATCTATCGCACCTGGAACTTTTTTGTTTTCACGAAACCTATTTAAATCTTGGTCAAATTTTATTGCCGGTGAAAAAAAAACAAAATGGCCGAAAAACAAGATGGCCGCCATATAAATTTTTGTTTTTCATAAAAATGTCTCGGGTGTAAAAATGATGTACAGGGGTGTGATCGGAACGTCATCTTGGAAAACTGCTCCGCATCAGGGAGACACGCTACGGCCTGGCAAAACTATAGCACCTAGAACTTTTTTGATTTCACGAAAACAAGATGGCCGCCATACAAAGCTTCGAACTAATACAGGACACGCGAGCAGCTTGCTGCGAGCGAACCACGCGACATCTAGTTATATTATATATAGCTACAAACCCACTGACTGACTGACTGACTGACTGACTGACTGACAGGGTTGTTCTCCTAGAAGGAGCCTCGGGGGGTGAAAATGATGTATGGGGGGTGTTATTTCGATCTCCCGGTGAGTATGAAAAAAAATTTCAGGTCATGGAAAACTGCTCCGCATCAGGGAGACACCCTACGGCCTGGCGAAACTATTATACCTGGATATTTTTTTTTTTCGCAAAACCTATTTAAATCTTGGTCAAATTCTATCGTGGGTGATAAAAAATCAAAATGGCGGAAAAACAAGATGGCCGCCATACAAATTTTTGTTTTTCCAGAAAATGTCTCGGAGGCAAAAACAATGTATTGGGATGTAATAGAAATGTCATGTTGAGTATGGAAGTACTTCTCGATCTTGAAAAACTGCTCCGCATCAGGGAGACACCCTACGGCCTGGCAAAACTATCGCTCCCGGAACATTTTTTTTTCCACATAACCTATTTAAATCTTGGTCAAAATCAGTCGCCGGTGAAAAAAAATCAAAATGGCGGAAAAACAAGATGGCCGCCATACAAAATTTTTGTTTTTCCTGAAAATGCCTCGGGGGTAAAAATTGTGTATGGGGTTGTAATCGGAACGTATTGTTGAGTATGAGAAAACTTCCAGATCTTGGAAAACTGCTCAGCATCAGGGAGACACCCTACGGCGTGGCGAAACTATCGCACCTGGAACAATTCTTTTTTCGCACAACGTATTTAAACCTTGGTCAAATTTTATCACCGTTGAAAAAAAATCAAAATGGCGGAAAATCAAGATGGCCGCCATACAAAATTTTCGTTTTTCTCGAAAATGCCTCGGGGGTGAATATGATGTAAAAGGGATATGATCAAAATGTCATGTTGAGTATGGAAATACTTCCCGACCTTCAAAACCTGCTCCGCATCAGGGAGACACCCTACGGCCTGGCAAAACTATCGCACCTGGAACTTTTTTGTTTTCACGAAGCCTATTAAAGTCTTGGTCAAATTTTATCGCCAGTGAAAAAAAAAACCAAAATGGCCGAAAAACAAGATGGCCGCCATACAAATTTTTGTTTTTCCAGAAAATGTCTCAGAGGTAAAAATGATGTATTGGGGTGTGATCGGAACGTCATCTTGGAAAACTGCTCCGCATCAGGGGTCACCCTACGGCCTGGCAAAACAATAGCACCTAGAACTTTTTTGATTTCACGGGACCTATTCAAGTCTTGGTCAAATTCTATCGCGGTAAAAAAATGGCGGGAAAACAAGACACGCGAGCAGCTTGCTGCGAGCGAACCACGCGACATCTAGTTATATTATATATAGCTGCAAACCCATGTACTGACTCACTGACTGACTGACTGACTGACTGACATAGTTGTTCTCCCAGAAGGAGTGTCGGGGGGTGAAAATGATGTATGGGGGGTGTGATCCAAATCTTCCGGTGAGTATGGGAAAACTTCCAGATCCTGGAAAACTGCTCCGCGTCAGGGAGACAACCGACAGTCTGGCGAAACTATCGCACCTGGAACGATTCTTTTTTCACGAAACCTATTTAATTTCTGGTCAAATTCAATCACCGGTGAAAAAAAATCAAAATGGCGGAAAAACAAGATGGCCGCCATACAAAATTTTGTTTTTTCAAAAAATGTCTCGGGGGTAAAAACTGTGTATGGGGGTGTAATTGAAATGTCAAGCTGAGTATGGAAAAACTGTTCGATCTTGAAAAACTGCTCCGCATCAGGGAGACACCCTACGGCCTGGCAAAACTATCGCACCTGGAACGATTATTTTTTCACAGAACCTATTTAAATCTTGGTCAAATTCTATCGTGAGTGAAAAAAAATCAAAATGGCGGAAAACCAAGATGGCCGCCATACAAATTTTTCGTTTATCCTGAAAATGCCTCTGGGATAAAAATTATGTATGAGGGTTTTGATCAAAACATATTGAAGAGTATGGAAATACTTCTCGATCTTTGAAAACTGCTCCGCATCAGGCCGGCACCCTACGGCCTGGCTATACTATCGAACCTGGAACTTTTTTGTTTTTACGAAACCTATTTAAATCTTGGTCAAATTTAATGGTCGGTGAAAAAAAAAAAACAAAATGGCGAAAAAACAAGATGGCCGACATACAAAGTTTTGTTTTTCCCGAAAATGTCTCGGGTGTAAAAATGATGTATAGGGGTGTGATCGGAACGTCATCTTTGAAAACGGCTCCGCGTCAGGGAGTCACCCTACGGCCTGGCAAAACTATAGCACCTAGAACTTTTTGGATTTCACGAGACATATTCGAGTCTTGATCAAATTCAGTCGCCGGCAAAAAACAAGATGGCCGCCATACAAAGCTTCGAACTAATACAGGACACGCGAGCAGCTTGCTGCGAGCGAGCCACGCGACATCTAGTTATTATATTATATAAAGCTACAAACCCATGTACTGACTGACTCACTGACTCACTGACAGGGTTGTTCTCCCAGAAGGAGCGTCGGGGGGTAAAAATGATGTATGGAGGGTGTGATCGGGACCTTCCGGTGAGTATGGGAAAACTTCCAGATCTTGGAAAACTGCTCCGCATCAGGGAGACACCCTACGGCCTGGCGAAACTATTATACCTGCATCAAATTTTTTTTCACAAAACCTAATTAATTCTTGGTCAAATTCAACCTTCGGTGAAAAAAAATCAAAATGGCGGAAAAATAAGATGGCCGCCATACAAAATTTTGTTTTTTCAAAAAATGCATCTAGGGTTAAAACTGTGTATGGGAATGTAATCGGAATGTCTTGTCGAGTAAGGAAAATGTTCTCAATCTTCGAAACCTGCTCCGCATCAGGGAGACAACCTACGGCCTGGCAAAACTATAGCACCTAGAACTTTTTGGTTTTCACGAGACATAGTTAAACCTTGGTCAAATTCAATCGCCGGTGAAAAAAAATCAAAATGGCGGAAAAACAAGATGGCTGCCATACAAATTTTTCGTTTTTCATGAAAATGCCTCGGGGGTAAAAATGATGTATAGGAATGTGATCGGAACGTCATGTCGAGTAGGAAAATATGTCTGGGTTTTCGATAGCTGCTTCGCATCAGGGAAACACCCTACGGCCTGGCGAAACTATCGCACCTGGAACTTTTTTGTTTTCACGAAACCTATTTAAATCTTGGTCAAATTTTATCACCGGTGAAAAAAAAAACAAAATGGCGGAAAAACAAGATGGCCGCCATACAAAATTTTGTTTTTCTAGAAAATGTCTCAGAGGTAAAAAATATGTATAGGGATGTGATCGGAACGTCATCTTTGAAAACTGCTCCGCATCAGGGGTTACCCTACGGCCTGTCAAAACTATAGCACCTAGAACTTGTTTGATTTCACGAGACCTATTTTAGTCTTGGTCAAATTCTATCGCCGGTGAAAAAAAAACAAAATGGCCGAAAATCAAGATGGCCGCCATATAAATTTTTGTTTAAAACTGCTCCGCATCAAGGAGACCCTACGGCCTGGCAAAACTATAGCACCTAGAACTTTTTTGATTTCACGAAAACAAGATGGCCGCCATACAAATTTTTCAATTTTCCTGAAAATGCCTCGGGGGTAAAAATTATGTATAGGGGTGTAATCGGATCGTCATGTCAAGTATAAAAAAACTTCTCGATCTTTGAAATCTGCTCCGCATCAGGGAGACACCCTATGGCCTGGCTAAACTATCGCATCTGGAACGATCCTTTTTTCACTAAACCTATTTAAATCTTGGTCAAATTTTATTGCCGGTGAAAAAAAAACAAAATGGCCGAAAAACAAGATGGCCGCCATACAAATTTTTGTTTTTGCAGAAAATGTCTCAGAGGTAAAATTGATGTATAGGGGTGTGATCGGAACGTCATCTTGGAAAACTGCTCCGCATCAGGGAGACACCCTACGGCCTGGCAAAACTATAGCACCTAGAACTTTTTTGATTTCACGAGACCTATTTTAGTCTTGGTCAAATTCTATCTCGGTAAAAAAAATGGCGGGAAAACAAGACACGCGAGCAGCTTGCTGCGAGCGAACCACGCGACATCTAGTTATTATTATAATATATATAGCTACAAACCCATTGACTGACTGACTCACTCACTGACTCACTGACAGGGTTGTTCTCCCAGAAGGAGTGTCGGGGGGTAAAAATGGTGTATGGGGCGTGTGATCAAGATCTTCCGATGAGTATGGGAAAACTTCCAGATCTTGGAAAACTGCTCCGCATCAGGGAGAGACCCTACGGCCTGGCGCAACTATCGCACCTGGAACGATTATTTTTTCACAAAACCTATTTAAATCTTGGTCAAATTTTATTGTGGGTGAAAAAAAAACAAAATGGCGGAAAAACAAGATGGCCGCCATACAAAATTTCGTTTTTCCAGAAAATGTCCCGGAGGTAAAAATTATGTATGGGGTTGTAATTGAAACGTCTTGATGAGTATGAAAATATTTCTTCATCTTTGAAAACTGCTCCGCATCAGGGCGGCACCCTATAGCCTGGCAAAAGTATAAAACCTGGAGCAATTTTTTTTTCGCGTAACATATTTAAAGCTTGGTCAAATCCAATCCCCGGTGAAAAAAAAACAAAATGGCGGAAAAACAAGATGGCCGCCATACTAAATTTTCTTTTTTCCAGTAAAAGCTTCAGGGATAAAAGTTATGTATGAGGGTTTGATCGGAACGTCTTGTTGAGTATGGAAATACTTTCAAATCTTGGAAAACTGCTCCGCATCAGGGAGACACCCTACGGTCTGGCGAAACTATCGCACCTGGAACGGTTCTTTTTTCACAGAACCTATTTAAATCTTGGTCAAATCCAATCGCTGGTGAAAAATAATCAAAATGGCGGAAAATCAAGATGGCCGCCATACAAATTTTTCGTTTTTCCTTAAAATGCCTCGAGGGTAAAAATAATGTATAGGGGTGTGATCGAAACGTCATATCGAGTATGAAAATACGTCTGGGTTTCCGATGTCTGCTCCGCATCAGGGAAACACCCTACTGCCTGGCGAAACTATCGCACCTGGAACTTTTTTGTTTTCACGAAATCTATTAAATTCTTAATCAAATTTAATCGCCGATGAGAAAAAAACAAAATGGCGAAAAACAAAATGGCCGCCGTACAAAATTTAGTTTTTCCAGAAAATGTCTCGGAGGTAAAAATGATGTATGGGAGGTGTGATCGAAACGTCAAACTGACTATGGAAAAACTGTTCGATCTTGAAAAACTGCTCCGCATCAGGGAGACACCCTACGGCCTGGTGAAACTATCGCACGTGGAACTTTTTAGTTTTCACGATACCTATTTAAATCTTGGTCAAATTTAATTGCCAGTGAATAAAAATCAAAATGGCGGAAAACAAGATGGCCGCCATACAAAATTTTGTTTTTCCAGAAAATGTTTCAGAGGTAAAATTGATGTATAGGGGTGTGATCGGAACGTCATCTTGGAAAACTGCTCCGCATCAGGGAGACACCCTACGGCCAGGCAAAACTATCAGCACCTAGAACTTCGAGACCTATCAAATTCTATCGCCATACAAAGCTTCGAACTAATACAGGACACGCGAGCAGCTTGCTGCGAGCGAACCACGCGACATCTAGTTATTATTATATAATATAAAGCTACAAACCCATGTACTGACTGACTCACTGACTCACTGACTCACTGACAGGGTTGTTCTCCCAGAAGGAGCGTCGGGGGGTGAAAATGATGTATGGGAGGTGTGATCGGGACCTCCCGGTGAGTATGGAAAAACTTCCAGATCTTGGAAAACTGCTCCGCATCAGGGAGACACCCTACGGTCTGGCAAAACTATCGCACCTGGAACGATTCTTTTTTCACAAAACCTATTTAATTCTTAGTCAAATTGTATTGTCGTTGAAAAAAAATCAAAATGGCGGAAAAACAAGATGGCCGCCAAACAAAATTTTATTTTTCCGGAAAATGTCTCGTGGGTAAAAACTATGTATGGGGGTGTAATCGGAACGTATTGTTGAGTATGGAAATACTTCTCGATCTTGAAAACCTGCTCCGCATCAGGGAGACACCCTACGGCCTGGCAAAACTATAAAACCTGGAGCAATTTTTCTTTCGCGAAACATATTTAAATCTTGGTCAAATCCAATCCCCGCTGAAAAAAAAACAAAATGGCGGAAAAACAAGATGGCCGCCATACAAAATTTTCGTTTTTCCAGAAAATGCCTCGGGGGTAAAAATGATGTATGAGGAATGTCATCGAAACATCATGTTGAGTATGGATATACTTTTCGATCTTCAAAAGCTGCTCCGCATCAGGGAGACACCCTACGGCCTGGCAAAACTATAAAACCTAGAGCAATATCTTTTTCACGAAACCTATTTAAATCTTGGTCAAATTCAATCCCCGGTGACAAAAAACCAAAATGGCGGAAAAACAAGATGGCCGCCATACGAAATTTTCGTTTTTCCCGAAAATGCCTCGGGGGTAAAAATGATGTATGAGGAATGTGATCGAAACATCATGTTGAGTATGGAAATACTTTTCGATCTTCGAAAGCTGCTCCGCATCAGGGAGACACCCTACAGCCTGGCGAAACTATCGCACCTGGAACTTTTTTGTTTTCACGAAGCCTATTAAAGTCTTGGTCAAATTTTATCGCCAGTGAAAAAAAAACAAAATGGCCGAAAAACAAGATGGCCGCCATACAAATTTTTGTTTTTCCAGAAAATGTCTCACGAGGTAAAAATGATGTATTGGGGTGTGATCGGAACGTCATCTTGGAAAACTGCTCCGCATCAGGGGTCACTCTACGGCCTGGCAAAACTATAGCACCTAGAACTTTTTTGATTTCACGAGACCTATTCAAGTCTTGGTCAAATTCTATCGCGGTAAAAAAATGGCGGGAAAACAAGACACGCGAGCAGCTTGCTGCGAGCGAACCACGCGACATCTAGTATATATATATATATATACTATATATAGCTGCAAACCCACTGACTGACTGACTGACTGACTGACATAGTTGTTCTCCCAGAAGGAGTGTCGGGGGGTGAAAATGATGTATGGGGGGTGTGATCGAGACGTCCCAGTGAGTATGGGAAAACTTCCAGATCTTGGAAAACTGCTCCGCATCAGGGAGACACCCTACGGCCTGGCGAAACTATCGCACCTGAAATAATTCTTTTTTCGCAAAACCTATTTAAATCTTGGTCAAATTTTATTGTGGATGAAAAAAAATCAAAATGGCGGAAAAACAAGATGGCCGCCATACAAAATTTTATTTTTCCAGAAAATGTCTCGGGGGTAAAAACTGTGAATGGGGGTGTAATCGGAACGTATTGTTGAGTATGGAAATACTTCTCGATCTTGAAAACCTGCTCCGCATCAGGGAGACACCCTACGGCCTGGTGAAACTATCGCACGTGGAACTTTTTAGTTTTCACGATACCTATTTAAATCTTGGTCAAATTTAGTTGCCGGTAAAAAAAATCAAAATGGCGGAAAATCAAAATGGCCGCCATACAATTTTTTCGTTTTTCCTGAAAATGCCTCGAGGGTAAAAATGATGTATAGGGATGTGATCGGATCGTCATGTTGAGTATTTCAATACTGTTTGATCTTGAAAAACTGCTCCGCATCAGGGTGAAACCCTACGGCCTGGCAAATCTATAAAACCTAGAGCAATATTTTTTTCACGAAACCTATTTAATTCTTGGTCAAATTTTAACCCGGTGAAAAAAAAAACAAAATGGCGGAAAAACAAGATGGCCGCCATACAAAATTTTGTTTTTCCAGAAAATATCTCGCGGGTAAAAACTGTGTATAGGGTTGTAATCTGGACCTCCCGTCAAGTATGGAAAATATGGCTATGGGTATGGTATGGCTTGCTGCGAGCGAACCACGCGACATCTAGTTATTATTATTATTATTATATTATTTTATTATATTATATAAAGCTACAAACCCATGTACTGACTGACTGACTGACTGACTCACTGACAGGGTTGTTCTCCCAGAAGGAGCGTCGGGGGGTAAAAATGGTGTATGGGGGATGTGATCAAAATTTTCCGGTGAGTATGGGAAAACTTCCAGATCTTGGAAAACTGCTCCGCATCAGGGAGACACCCTACAGTCTGGCGAAACTATTGCACCTGGAACGATTCTTTTTTCACGAAACCTATTTAATTCTTGGTCAAATTCAATCACCGTTGAAAAAAAATCAAAATGGCGGAAAAACAAGATGGCCGCCATACAAAATTTCTTTTTTCAAGAATATGTCTCGGAGGTAAAAATGATGTATGGGAGGTGTGGTCGAAACGTCAAGCCGAGTATGGAAAAACTGTTCGATCTTGAAAAACTGCTCCGCATCAGGGAGACACCCTACGGCCTAGCCAAACTATCGCACCTAGAACATTATTTTTTCCACCAAGCTTTTTAAAATCTTGGTCAATTTTAATTGCCGTTGAAAAAAAATCAAAATGGCGGAAATTCAAGATGGCCGCCATATAAATTTTTCGTTTTTCCTAAAAATGCCTTGGAGGTAAAAATGATGTATAGGAATGTGATCGGATTGTCATGTTGAGTATTTCAATACTGCTCGATCTTGAAAAACTGCTCCGCATCAGGGAGACACCCTACGGCCTGGCAAAACTATAAAACCTGGAGCAATATTTTTTTCACAAAACCTATTTAAATCTTGGTCAAATTTTATCACCGTTGAAAAAAAATCAAAATGGCGGAAAAACAAGATGGCCGCCATACAAAATTTTCGTTTTTCCAGAAAATGCCTCGGGGGTAAAAATGATGTATAGGAATGTCATAGAAACATCATGTTGATTATGGAAATACTTTTCGATCTTCAAAAGCTGCTCCGCATCAGGGAGACACCCTACAGCCTGGTGAAACTATCGCACCTGGAACTTTTTTGTTTTCACGAAGCCTATTAAAGTCTTGGTCAAATTTTATCGCCAGTGAAAAAAAACAAAATGGCCGAAAAACAAGATGGCCGCCATACAAATTTTTGTTTTTCCAGAAAATGTCTCAGAGGTAAAAATGATGTATTGGGGTGTGATCGGAACGTCATCTTGGAAAACTGCTCCGCATCAGGGGTCACCCTACGGCCTGGCAAAACTATAGCACCTAGAACTTTTTGGTTTTCACAAGACATTTTTAAACCTTGGTCAAATTCAATTGGCAGTGAAAAAAAATCAAAATGGCGGAAAAACAAGATGGCCGCCATACAAAATTTTCGTTTTTCTCGAAAATGCCTCGGGGTGAATGTGATGTAAGAGTGATGAGATCAAAATGTCATGTTCAGTATGGAAATACTTCCCGACCTTCAAAAACTGCTCCTCATCAGGGCGGCACCCTACGGCCTGGGAAAACTATCGCACCAGGAACGATTCTTTTTTCACCAAACCTAATAAAATCTTGGTCAAATTTTATCGCCGGTAAAAAAAAATCAAAATGGCCGAAAAACAAGATGGCCGCCATACAAATTTTTGTTTTTACAGAAAATGTCTCGGATGTAAAAACGATGTATAGGGGTGTTATGGGAACGTCTTGTTGAGTATGGAAATACTGCTAGATCTTCGAAAACTGCTCCGCATCAGGGGTCACCCTACGGCCTGGCAAAACCATAGCACCTAGAACTTGTTTGATTTCACGAAGACCTATTCAAGTCTTGGTCAAATTCTATCGCGGTAAAAAAATGGCGGGAAAACAAGACACGCGAGCAGCTTGCTGCGAGCGAACCACGCGACATCTAGTTATTATTATCCATACTATATATACTATACTATATACTATAATATTATAAATGCGAAAGTAACTCTGTCTGTCTGTCTGTCTGTCTGTCTGTCTGTCTGTCTGTCTGTCTGTCTGTCTGTCTGTTACTCTTTCACGCCTAAACGGCTCAACGGATTTTGATGAAATTTGGTATGGTGATAGATGATAACCTAGAAATGGTCATAGGCTATAAATAATCACGCCATCGTTCTTAGGGGGTAGGCAGTTGGCAGATAACTAAATTCATTTAGTGATTTGTAGTCGTTTTTGTTGGGACTTTTGCTCTTTCACGTCTAAACGGCTGAACGGATTTTAATGAAATTTATTAAGGTAATAGTTGGTTATCTACAAACGGTTGTACGATCAAATTGATCACGTCATCGTACTTAGGGGGTAGGAAGTAGGCAGAAAACTGAATTGAGTTAGTGATTTTTTTATGGTTTTTGCTGGGAGTTTTGTCTATCATGCCTAAACGGCTCAACGGATTTTGATGAAATTTAGTTAGCTGATAGATAGTAATCTAGAAAAGGATATGGCTTATTAATATTTATGCTATCGTACTTAAGGCGTAGGCAGTAGACAGAAAACTAGGTTAGTGATTTTTAATTGTTTGTTTTAAAAGTTTGCCTCATTCACGCCTTAACGTCTGAACGGAATTTTATAAGACTTGGTTAATT
The DNA here is from genome assembly GCF_024362695.1 of Pectinophora gossypiella. NCBI lineage: Eukaryota > Metazoa > Arthropoda > Insecta > Lepidoptera > Gelechiidae > Pectinophora > Pectinophora gossypiella. The sequence goes on along the minus strand of NW_026063265.1, from coordinate 76,541 downwards.
TAAAGATAGGATCTTAGACACGGACACAGGCTACTTTTTATGGCGGGAAAATACCTCATTCCCGCGGAAATCTAGATTTCGTGATCGTGTCAAGAAGCGCATGACGCCATAGCTACTGGAATGATTTCGATGTTTTTTTTTAAACTGAGTGACTTCAAGTTAGTATTTGATCACTTTTCTAACTTAGAGGGTAGGTAGGCGCCATAATTTAGGGAATTTATGATAAAATTTTGATGCAACTGTCTTTATTAAACAGTTATATCTCATTCCTACAGGAACCTACACATAGCTATAGCTAGCTATCTATTAACATTAAAACTCTTTCTAGAATCACATTACGCCAATTAATTGATCTGATTTGTATAAGTTTTTTTATTCAACTGACTGTTACATTACATACAGATAAAATCTAATTACTTACACCACATAATTAATATAGTACTACATGACTAGCTACGCTTTAAACTTGAGGAGGTAATTCGATAGACATTTATACGAACTTTAAGCCCAGTAATCAATCATAGTAATAAGGTAATACTCATTTTAGACAAAGAAACGGATAGGTAATCAGTTCGTCAACGAAATTATAACACCTACACTTAGTTTGTTTACTATTCAACTGTTGTAAAATATTATAAATGCGAAAGTAACTCTGTCTGTCTGTCTGTCTGTTACGCTTTCCCGCTTAAACCTCTCAACCGATTTTGATTAAATTTGGCACAGACAATCTTTAGACCCTGAGAAAGAAAATAGGATACCTTTTATTGCGAAAAGAAGGGACGAAGAGATTGAAATAGGGGTTGAAAGTTTGTATGGGATATTTTAATTTTAAAATATAAATCCATGAAACTTTATATTTAAGCACTTGATAAAAAAAAATTAAACATTTGTTCTAGCGTTGCTGAAATTTCGACCAGTGAGGGGGTGAAATGAGGGTTGAAAGTTTGTATGGGAGTTCGTCATTTTTGGGGATAAAACCACGAAACTTTATATTTAGGAACTTGATAAGAAATAAAAAAACAATTTGTTAAAGCGTTTTTGAAAATTCGATCTTTGAGGGGATGAAATAGGTGTTGAAATTTTTTATGAGGTTCGTCATTTTTCAAGATAAAAATATTAAATTTTGTGTTTAGGCACTAAATAACAAACAAAAAATCGTTTGTTCAAGCATTTTGAAATTTTTACCAGTATGGGGGTGAAATACGGGTTGAATGTTTGTATGGGTATTCGTCATTTTTGAAGATAAAACCATGAAACTTGGTACGTAGGTCTCTTAGGATGTGCAGAGTTTTTCAACAAACGGATTTTCCGAAATTCGAACGGAATGGAACGGATTCGGAACGGGAACTACAAAGCCAAACTTTTTGTATACAAAATATTAACCACTCAAATTCAAATTCAAATTCAAAAATATCTTTATTCAGTAGGTAACATAGTTACACTTTGAATCGTCAATTTTACATAACGAACGTCTCATCCGCCTAAAACTACTGCAGCTTCTCACAACCTGTATAGCCGGGGAAAAGAAGCTGCAAGAAAAACCTCGGCACAGGGCCCTAGACGTTCTTTAAAAAAATAAAAATAAACATAAAACATAAAATATTGGTATACAATTGAGTAATTTAGCTGCCTAATATCAGTTCTCAGACAGTTAATCCCATGCATTCATATCTTCTAAATAATCACTAACTTTATAATAACCTTTTTTGTAAAGTTTTTGTTTAACTACTGTCTTAAAACAGTTGAAAGGCAAATTCTGAATGTCAATGGGAATCTTATTGTAAAAACGTATACATTGCCCCTTAAAAGATTTAGTAATCTTATGTAATCGACTGACTTGTAAAGCAAGTTTATTTTTATTCCTGGTATTAACAATGTGCCGATCGCTATTTTTTGCAAATAATCCTATATGCACTGAACCTAGGAACATGATATTTAGTAGTTTTGGGTGTATCAAGTTAAAAAAATTTGGCTTTTGTAGATAAAGTTCCTTTTAACGAATACTCTGCATCGCCGCCACTGCCGTCGGTCGTCGTTCGTCGTCGCGCACATTCGCCGAAGTGTGGCGGCAGTCAACGGCGCTGTCTTGTGGTGGGGGAGCGCACGTGGTGTATACGTGGCCTGCTCGCGAGTGTCGAGTCCAAACAATTTCTACATTTTAACAAATAATAACAAAATAGCAAACGTTGTGTACAAAAAAGTTTTAAATTAGGTCATTTTAAAATATTTTTGTACACAACGTGACGCTGACCCCTATAAGTGTCTTGGACATAAGGGACCGATAAATATTCCTAGGTAATTTCTGCCACTCAATGGAATACATAGGTACTTTATAACGACTGTAAACAGATATTTTTTATTTTTTTTAAATATACCTACTTACTCTTTTTTAATCACATGCTATACCGTTCCTTTTATATAATCCTTAATATTCAAATTAAAAGTACGCAGACGAAGTCGCGGGTACCAGCTAGTCTATACTTATAATAAATCTGTAGAGAGGTCAATTCTGTACATTAAATATTTTTTCAAAATAACTATCAGGGGGTGATAAGTGGTCGATACTGATGCCAAAAATGCAATCAGTAAAATTTTTGTCTGTCTGTCTGTCTGTCTGTCTGTCTGTCTGTCTGTCTGTCTGTCTGTCTGTATGTTCCTTATAGAAACAAAAACTACTGGACGGATTTTAATGAAACTTGGTACAATTATTCTTCACACTCCTGGACAGGTTATAGTATACTTTTCATCACGCTACAATCAATAGGAGCAGAGTAGTGAAGGGAAATTCTTTTGTATGAAAAATCTAAACCACTCAAGTTAGACGTTTGAAATTTGGCATGCAGGTACCTTAGATACCGTAGAGGTGCACTAAGAAAGGAATTCCCGAAAATCCTACGGGAACGGGAATTAGCGGGAAAATCCTTTTGTATGAAAAATCTAAACCACTCAAGTTAGACGTTTGAAATTTGGCAAGCAGGTACCTTAGATACCGTAGAGGTGTACTAAGAAAGGAATTTCCGAAATTCCTACGGGAACGGGAATTAGCGGGAAAATCCTTTTGTATGAAAAATCTAAACCACTCAAGTAAGACGTTTGAAATTTGGCATGCAGATACCTTAAGTACCGTAGAGGTGCACTAAGAAAGGAATTCCCGAAATTCCTACGAGAACGGGAATTAGCAAGAAAATCCTTTTGTATGAAAAATCTAAACCACTCAAGTTAGACGTTTGAAATTTGTCATGCAGGTACCTTAGGTACCGTAGAGGTGCATTAAGAAAGGAATTCCCGAAATTCCCACGAGAAAGGGAATTAGCGGGAAAATCCTTTTGTATGAAAAATCTAAACCATTCAAGTTAGATGTTTGAAATTTGTCATGCAGGTACCTTAGATACCATAGAGGTGTACTAAGAAAGGAATTCCCGAAATTCCCACGGGAACGGGAATTAGCGGGAAAATCCTTTTGTATGAAAAATCTAAACCACTCAAGTTAGACGTTTGAAATTTGGCATGCAGGTACCTTAGATACCGTAGAGGTGTACTAAGAAAGGAATTTCCGAAATTCTTACGAGAACGGGAATTAGGCGGAAAATCCTTTTGTATGAAAAATCTAAACCACTCAAGTTAGACGTTTGAAATTTGGCATGCAGATACCTTAAGTACCGTAGAGGTGCACTAAGAAAGGAATTCCCGAAATTCCCACGAGAACGGGAATTAGCAAGAAAATCCTTTTGTATGAAAAATCTAAACCACTCAAGTTAGACGTTTGAAATTTGTCATGCAGGTACCTTAGGTACCGTAGAGGTGCATTAAGAAAGGAATTCCCGAAATTCCCACGAGAACGGGAATTAGCGGGAAAATCCTTTTGTATGAAAAATCTAAACCATTCAAGTTAGATGTTTGAAATTTGTCATGCAGGTACCTTAGATACCGTAGAGGTGTACTAAGAAAGGAATTCCCGAAAATCCTACGGGAACGGGAATTAGCGGGAAAATCCTTTTGTATGAAAAATCTAAACCACTCAAGTTAGACGTTTGAAATTTGGCATGCAGATACCTTAGATACCGTAGAGGTGTACTAAGAAAGGAATTTCCGAAATTCCTACGGGAACGGGAATTAGCGGGAAAATCCTTTTGTATGAAAAATCTAAACCACTCAAGTTAGACGTTTGAAATTTGGCATGCAGATACCTTAAGTACCGTAGAGGTGCACTAAGAAAGGATTTCCCGAAATTCCCACGAGAACGGGAATTAGCAAGAAAATCCTTTTGTATGAAAAATCTAAACCACTCAAGTTAGACGTTTGAAATTTGTCATGCAGGTACCTTAGGTACCTTAGAGGTGCATTAAGAAAGGAATTCCCGAAATTCCCACGAGAACGGGAATTAGCGGGAAAATCCTTTTGTATGAAAAATCTAAACCACTCAAGTTAGACGTTTGAAATTTGGCATGCAGGTACCTTAGATACCGTAGAGGTGTACTAAGAAAGGAATTTCCGAAATTCTTACGGGAACGGGAATTAGCGGGAAAATCCTTTTGTATGAAAAATCTAAACCACTCAAGTTAGACGTTTGAAATTTGGCATGCAGGTACCATAGGTACCGTAGAGGTGCACTAAGAAAGGAATTCCCGAAATTCCCACGAGAACGGGAATTAGCAAGAAAATCCTTTTGTATGAAAAATCTAAACCACTCAAGTTAGACGTTTGAAATTTGTCATGCAGGTACCTTAGGTACCGTAGAGGTGTACTAAGAAAGGAATTTCCGAAATTCCTACGGGAACGGGAATTAGCGGGAAAATCCTTTTGTATGAAAAATCTAAACCACTCAAGTTAGACGTTTGAAATTTGGCATGCAGATACCTTAAGTACCGTAGAGGTGCACTAAGAAAGGATTTCCCGAAATTTTCACGAGAACGGGAATTAGCAAGAAAATCCTTTTGTATGAAAAATCTAAACCACTCAAGTTAGACGTTTGAAATTTGTCATGCAGGTACCTTAGGTACCGTAGAGGTGCACTAAGAAAGGATTTCCCGAAATTCCCACGAGAACGGGAATTAGCAAGAAAATCCTTTTGTATGAAAAATCTAAACCACTCAAGTTAGACGTTTGAAATTTGTCATGCAGGTACCTTAGGTACCTTAGAGGTGCATTAAGAAAGGAATTCCCGAAATTCCCACGAGAACGGGAATTAGCAAGAAAATCCTTTTGTATGAAAAATCTAAACCACTCAAGTTAGACGTTTGAAATTTGGCATGCTGGTACCTTAGATACCGTAGAGGTGTACTAAGAAAGGAATTTCCGAAATTCTTACGGGAACGGGAATTAGCGGGAAAATCCTTTTGTATGAAAAATCTAAACCACTCAAGTTAGACGTTTGAAATTTGTCATGCAGGTACCTTAGGTACCGTAGAGGTGCATTAAGAAAGGAATTCCCAAAATTCTCACGGGAACGGTAGTTAGCGGGAAAATCCTTTTGTATGAAAAATCTAAACCATTCAAGTTAGATGTTTGAAATTTGTCATGCAGGTACCTTAGATACCGTAGAGGTGTACTAAGAAAGGAATTCCCGAAATTCCCACGGGAACGGGAATTAGCGGGAAAATCCTTTTGTATGAAAAATCTAGGACTTATGATGACCAAATTGGAGATGTCCTTAGAAAAGGTTCAATACGATCTACTCTGAACCGGCGTGCGTGTATGAAGCGATTGATGAATGTGGAGGAAGCAAGAGAAGTGTGTCAGGATCGAAGCAAATGGAATTCTATAGTCTCTGCTTACCCCGGTGGGAAATAGGCGTGAGTTTATGTATGTATGTATGTATGAAAAATCTAAACCACTCAAGTTAGACGCTTGAAATTTGGCATGCAGGTACCTTAGTTAACTTAAAGCTTAGTTGCAACAGGATATTGCAAAATTCCCACGGAAACGGGAGTTAGTGGGAAAAAAACATTTGTATGAAAAAATCGAAACCGCGTAAGATAGATATTTTCAATTCAATTAAATTATTTATTGCATTCCATGTAGTACAATGGGGTGTTACATAGGCATAGGAACTAAAACATGGACCCTGTAGGGCACAGCAACGTTGAAGGGAAGAGAGGAAGTGTGTATTAAAATTAAAACTCAATGAACAATCAATTAAAAAAAAAACAATTCAATCAATTGATTCAATCTAGCATGCATGCATACCTTAGTAAATATAAAGTTTATTTTTGGCTGTATTTTGAAAAATGGGAGTTATTGGGAAAAAAAAAATGTACTTATGAAAAAATCTAAACTGCATAAGTATGCACTCCCACACACACAAAGATCTCTCTCTTATATAACACGCCACGCGGACGAAGTCGCGGGCAAAAGCTAGTATTATATAAAGCTACAAACCCATGTACTGACTGACTCACTGACTCACTGACTCACTGACAGGGTTGTTCTCCCAGAAGGAGCGTCGGGGGGTAAAAATGATGTATGGGGGGTGTGATCGGGACCTCCCGGTGAGTATGGGAAAACTTCCAGATCTTGGAAAACTGCTCCGCATCAGGGAGACACCCTACAGTCTGGCGAAACTATTATACCTGGATCAAATTTTTTTTCGCAAAACCTATTTAAATCTTGGTCAAATTTAATTGCGGGTAAAAAAAAAACAAAATGGCGGAAATAAAGATGGCCGCCATACAAAATGTTGTTTTTCCAAAAAATGTCTCGGAGGTAAAAATTATGTATGGGGGTGTGATCAAAACGTCAAGCTGAGTATGGAAAAACTGTTCGATCTTGAAAAACTGCTCCGCATCAGGGAGACACCCTACGGCCTGGCAAAACTATAAAACCTGGAGCAATTTTTCTTTCGCGAAACATATTTAAATCTTGGTCAAATCCAATCTCCGGTGAAAAAAAAAACAAAATGGCGGAAAAACAAGATGGCCGCCATACAAAATTTTGTTTTTTCAGAAAATATCTCGAAGGTAAAAACTGTGTATGGGGTTGTAATCGGAACGTCTTGTTGAGTATAAAAATACTTCTCAATCTTGAAAAACTGCTCCGCATCAGGGAGACACCCTACGGCCTGGCAAAACTATAAAACCTAGAACAATATTTTTTTCACGAAACCTATTTAAATCGTGGTCAAATCCAATCCCCGCTGAAAAAAAAACAAAATGGCGGAAAAACAAGATGGCCGCCATACAAAATTTTGTTTTTTCAGAAAATGTCTCGGAGGTAAAAACTGTGTATGGGGTTGTAATCGGAACGTCTTGTTGAGTATAAAAATACTTCTCAATCTTGAAAAACTGCTCCGCATCAGGGAGACACCCTACGGCCTGGCAAAACTATAAAACCTGGAGCAATTTTTCTTTCGCGAAACATATTTAAATTTTAGTCAAATCCAATCCCTGGTGAAAAACAACCAAAATGTCGGAAAAACAAGATGGCCGCCATACAAAATTTTCGTTTTTCCTGAAAATGCCTCGAGGGTGAAAATGATGTATAGGAATATGATCGGACCGTCATGTCGAGTATGAAAATATGTCTGGGTTTCCGATAGCTGCTCCGCATCAGGGAGACACCCTACGGCCTGGCGAAACTATCACATCTGGAACAATTTTTTTTTCGCACAACGTAATTAAACCTTGGTCAAATTTTATCGCCGGTGAAAAAAAAAACAAAATGGCGGAAAATCAAGATGGCCGCCATACAAAATTTTCGTTTTACTCGAAAATGCCTCGGGGGTGAATATGATGTAAGAGGGATGTGATCAAAATGTGATGTTGAGTATAGAAATATTTCCCGACCTTCAAAAACTGCTCCGCATCAGGGCAGCACCCTACGGCCTAGGAAAACTATCGCACCTGGAACAAATCTTTTTTCACACAACCTATTTAAATTTTGGTCAAATCCAATCGCCGGTGAAAAAGAAACAAAATGGACGAAAAACAAGATGGCCGCCATACAAATTTTTGTTTTTCCAGAAAATGTCTCAGAGGTAAAAATGATGTATTGGGGTGTGATCGTAACGTCATGTCAAGTAAAAAAGTATGTCTGGGTTTTCGATAGCTGCTCCGCATCAGGGAGACACCCTACGGCCTGGCGAAACTACAGCACCTGGAACTTTTTTATTTTCACGAAACCTATTTAAATCTTGGTCAAATTTTACTGTTTGTGAAAAAAAATCAAAATGCTCGAAAAACAAGATGGCCGCCATACAAATTTTTGTTTTTCCAGAAAATATCTCAGAGATAAAAATGATGTATAGGGATGTGATCGGATCGCCATGTTGAGTATTTTAATATTGCATGATCTTGAAAAACTGCTCCGCATCAGGGAGACACCCTAAGGCCTGGCAAAACTATAGCATCTGGAAAATTTTTTTTCCACCAAACCTATTTAAATTTTGGTCAAATTTAATTGCCGGTGAAAAAAAATCATAATGGCGGAAGAACAAGATGGCCGCCATACAAATTTTTAGATTTTCCTGAAAATGCCTCTAGGATAAAAATTATGTATGAGGGTTTTGATCGGAACGTCATGTAGAGTACGGGTATACTTCCAGGTTTTCGAAAACTGCTCCGCATCAGGGATACATCCTACAGCCTGGCAAAACTATCGCACCTGGAACGATTCTTTTTTCACAAAACCTATTTAATTCTTGGTCAAATTCTATCGTAGTTGAAAAAAAAATCAAAATGGCGGAAAAACAAGATGGCCGCCATACAAATTTTTAGTTTTTCCTTAAAATGCCTCTGGGATAAAAATTATGTATGAGGGTTTTGATCGAAACGTCTTTAAGAGTGTGGAAATACTTCTCGATCTTTGAAAACTGCTCCGCATCAGGGCGGCACCCTACGGCCTGGCGAAACTATCGCATCTGGACCTTTTTTTGTTTTCACAAAACCTATTTAAATCTTGGTCAAATCTATTCTCTGGTGGTAAAATATCAAAATGGCGGAAAAACAAGATGGCCGCCATACAAAATTTTGTTTTTCCAGAAAATGTCTGAGAGGTAAAATTGATGTATAGGGGTGTGATCGGAACGTCATCTTGGAAAACTGCTCCGCATCAGGTAGACACCCTACGGCCTGGCAAAACTATAGCACCTAGAACTTTTTTGATTTCACGAGACCTATCAAATTCTATCGCCATACAAAGCTTCGAACTAATACAGGACACGCGAGCTATCGCATCCTGACCTATTTAGTTTTCACGAAACCTATTTAATTCTTGGTCAAATTTTATCCCCGGTGAAAAAAAAACAAAATGGCCGAAAAACAAGATGGCCGCCATACAAATTTTTGTTTTTTCAGAAAATGTGTCAGAGGTAAAATTGATGATCAGAACGTCATCTTGGAAAACTGCTCCGCATCAGGGAGACACTACGGCCTGGCAAAACTATAGCACCTAGAACTTTTTTGATTTCACGAGACCTATTCAAGTCTTGGTCAAATTCTATCGCGGTAAAAAAATGGCGGGAAAACAAGACACGCGAGCAGCTTGCTGCGAGCGAACCACGCGACATCTAGTTATAATATATATAGCTACAAACCCACTGACTGACTGACTGACTCACTCACTCACTCACTGACATAATTGTTCTCCCAGAAGGAGCGTCGGGGGGTAAAAATGGTGTATGGGGGGTGTGATCAAGATCTTCCGGTGAGTATGGGAAAACTTCCAGATCTTGGAAAACTGCTCCTCATCAGGGAGACACCCTATGGCCTGGCGAAACTATCGCACCTGGAATGATTCTTTTTTCACAAAACCTACTTAAATCTTAATCAAATTTTATCGCCGGGGAAAAAAAAACAAAATGGCGGAAAAACAAGATGGCCGCCATACAAAATTTAGTTTTTCCAGAAAATGTCTCGGGGGTAAAAACTGTCTATAGGAATGTAATCGGAGTGGCTTGTCGAGTTCGGAAAATGTTCTCAATCTTCGAAAACTGCTCCGCATCAGGGAGACACCCTACGGCCTGGCAAAACTATAGCACCTAGAACATTTTGGTTTTCACGAGACATATTTAAACCTTGGTCAAATTCAATCGCCCCTGAAAAAAAATCAAAATGGCGGAAATTCAAGATGGCCGCCATACAAATTTTTCGTTTTTCCTGAAAATAACTCGGGGGTAAAAATGATGTATAGGAATGTGATCGAATCGTCATGTTAAGTATTTCAATACTGCTTGATCTTGAAAAACTGCTCCGCATCAGGGAGACACCCTACGGCCTGGCGCAACTATTATACCTGGATCAAATTTTTTTTCGCAAAACCTATTTAAATCTTGGTCAAATTGTATTGTTGGTGAAAAAAAATCAAAAAGGCGGAAAAACAAGATGGCCGCCATACAAAATTTCGTTTTTCCAGAAAATGTCTCGGAGGTAAAAAATGATAGAATAGAATAGAATAGAATAACTTTATTCCCAAAACAGTGCAGTACAATAGTAGAGAAGATAAAGATAAGTATACAAATCAAAAATACACTGCCAGGGAAAAGGGACTGACTCAGCATGTTGTTGCGAAGAATAGTAGAAATACCACTCTTAGCAACACTGATATTCTGCCAGTACCTAAGTTACGCTTATAAATACTTTGAACTATCGTGCCAACAAAAAGTGTCGGGATTTACTTACAATAAATAAGAAAATAAGCAAATATAATTATGAAGAAAATATATGAATTAAGGGATTACGAAAAATATGAAAGTATTAGTCAAAGGTAGATAGTATGCCAAGGGGTTAAAGTATACATAATAGATACGACAAATAAACAGATGTGTAAAATAAAAGCCACAGATAAACAGATAACGAGAGAGATTCATTAACAATATATGACAAGTAGATGTGTATAACATAATTATGAAATAAGTATAAAGTTCAGTTACCGACGTTTTTCTGAATATTAAGAAGATACTCCTTATATTTCACCTTAAAAGTAATTTTGGAAGTAAGCTTCCGAAGGGGCGGTGGAATATCGTTCCAACATTTATTAGATCGGTAACTGAAGCCTCCACGAAAAGCGGCAGTCCTATGTCGCGGCAGATGCATCACTATTGAGCAAGACCTCGCAGATTTGCGCCACAAGAGTTTTTTAAAGAGGTATTGAGGTTCTTGAAACTTAATAATATCGTGCAGTTGACAAGCAAAATATAAACTTAAACGATGATGCATATTTAGCAAATTAGATTTGTTGAGAAAAGGCGTTATATGAGTACGAGGAGGAATGGGAAAACAAAAACGTGCACAGGCATTCTGAACACGCTGAATGATTTTTTCAGATTTTCCATATAAACAAGGCCCGTATACAGTGAAACCGAAGTTCAACTTTGACAAAATCAGTGTTTCACAGAGCATAATTCTTATATCCGTGTTGACAAATGGTCTGATTTGGTACAAAACTTTTAGCCTATAAAAACAATTTCGTTGTTAAACATGATGTATGATAGGTGTGATCGAAACGTCAAGCTGAGTATGGAAAAACTGTTCGATCTTGAAAAACTGCTCCGCATCAGGGAGACACCCTACGGCCTGGCAAAACTATAAAACCTGGAGCAATTTTTCTTTCGCGAAACATATTTAAATCTTAGTCAAATCCAATCCCCGCTGAAAAAAAAACCAAAATGGTGGAAAAACAAGATGGCCGCCATACAATTTTTTTTTTCCAGAAAATGCCTCTGGGGTAAAAATAATGTATAGGGTTGTAATCGGAACGTCTTGTAGAGTATGGAAATATTTCTCGATCTTGAAAAACTGCTCCGCATCAGGGAGACACCCTACGGCCTGGCGAAACTATCGCACCTAGAACATTTTTGTTTTCACGAAACGTATTTAAATCTTGGTCAAATTTTATCGCCGGTGAAAAAAAAAACAAAATGGCCGAAAACAAGATGGCCGCTATATAAATTTTTGTTTTTCAGAAAATATCTCGGGTGTAAAAAATATGTATAGGGGTGTGATCTGAACGTCATCTTGGAAAACTGCTCCGCATCAGGGAGACACCCTTCGGCCTGGCAAAACTATAGCAGCTAGAACTTTTTTGATTTCACGAAAATAAGATGACCGCCATACAAAGCTTCGAACTGATACAGGACACGCGAGCAGCTTGCTGCGAGCGAACCACGCGACATCTAGTTATATTATATATAGCTGGAGACCCACTGACTGACTGACTGACTGACTGACTCACTCACTGACATAATTGTTCTCCCAGAAGGAGCGTCGGGGGGTAAAAATGGTGTATGGGGGGTGTGATCAAGATCTTCCGGTGAGTATGGGAAAACTTCCAGATCTTGGAAAACTGCTCCGCATCAGGGAGAGACTCTACGGCCTGGCGCAACTATCGCACCTGGAATGATTCTTTTTTCACAAAACCTATTTAAATTTTGGTCAAATTTTTTCGTGGGTGAAAAAAAATCAAAATGGCGGAAAAACAAGATGGCCGCCATACAAAATTTTATTTTTCCAGAAAATGTCTCGTGGGTAAAAATGATGTATAGGGATGTGATCGGATCTTCATGTTGAGTTTTTCAATACTGCTCGATCTTGAAAATCTGCTCCGCATCAGGGAGACACCCTACGGCCTGGCAAAACTATAAAACCTGGAGCAATATTTTTTTCACGAAACCTATTTAAATCTTGGGCAAATCCAATCACCGGTGAAAAAAAAACAAAATGGCGGAAAAACAAGATGGCCGCCATACAAAATTTCGTTTTTCCAGAAAATGTCTCGGAGATAAAAATGATGTATGGGAGGTGTGATCGAAACGTCAAGCCGAGTATGGAAAAACTGTTCGATCTTGAAAAACTGCTCCGCATCAGGGAGACACCCTACGGCCTGGTGAAACTATCGCACGTGGAACTTTTTAGTTTTCACGATACCTATTTAAATCTTGGTCAAATTTAATTGCCAGTGAAAAAAAAAACAAAATGGCCGAAAAACAAGATGGCCGCCATACAAATTTTTCGTTTTTCCTGAAAATGCCTCGGGGGTAAAAATTATGTATAGGGATGTGATCGGAACGTCATCTTGGAAAACTGCTCCGCATCAGGGGGCACCCTACGGCCTGTCAAAACTATAGCACCTAGAACTTTTTTGATTTCACGAGACCTATTTTAGTCTTGGTCAAATTCTATCGCGGTAATAAAATGGCGGGAAAACAAGACACGCGAGCAGCTTGCTGCGAGCGAACCACGCGACATCTAGTTATTATACTATATATAGCTACAAACCCATGTACTGACTGACTGACTGACTGACTCACTCACTGACTCACTGACAGGGTTGTTCTCCCAGAAGGAGCGTCGGGGGGTAAAAATGGTGTATGGGGGGTGTGATCAAGATCTTTCAGTGAGTATGGGAAAACTTCCAGATCTTGGAAAACTGCTCCGCATCAGGGAGAGACCCTACGGCCTGGCGCAACTATCGCACCTGGAACGATTCTTTTTTCACAAAACCTACTTAAATCTTGGTCAAATTCTATTGTGGGTGAAAAAAAATCAAAATGGCGAAAAAACAAGATGGCCGCCATACAAAATTTTATTTTTCCGGAAAATGTCTCGTGGGTAAAAACTGTGTATGGGGGTGTAATCGGAACGTATTGTTGAGTATGGAAATACTTCTCGATCTTGAAAAACTGCTCCGCATCAGGGAGACACCCTACGGCCTGGCAAAACTATAAAACCTGGAGCAATTTTTCTTTCGCGAAACATATTTAAATCTTGGTCAAATCCAATCCCCGCTGAAAAAAAACCAAAATGGCGGAAAAACAAGATGGCCGCCATACAAAATTTTCGTTTTTCCCGAAAATGCCTCGGGGGTAAAAATGATGTATGAGGAATGTGATCGAAACATCATGTTGAGTATGGAAATACTTTTCGATCTTCGAAAGCTGCTCCGCATCAGGGAGACACCCTACAGCCTGGCGAAACTATCGCACCTGGAACTTTTTTGTTTTTACGAAGCCTATTAAAGTCTTGATCAAATTTTATCGCTAGTGAAAAAAAAAAACAAAATGGCCGAAAAACAAGATGGCCGCCATACATATTTTTGTTTTTCCAGAAAATGTCTCAGAGGTAAAAATGATGTATTGGGGTGTGATCGGAACGTCATCTTGGAAAACTGCTCCGCATCAGGGGTCACCCTACGGCCTGGCAAAACTATAGCACCTAGAACTTTTTTGATTTCACGAGACCTATTCAAGTCTTGGTCAAATTCTATCGCGGTAAAAAAATGGCGGGAAAACAAGACACGCGAGCAGCTTGCTGCGAGCGAACCACGCGACATCTAGTTATTTATTATACTATATATAGCTACAAACCCATTGACTGACTGACTGACTCACTGACTGACTGACAGGGTTGTTCTCCCAGAAGGAGCCTCGGGGGGTGAAAATGATGTATGGGGGATGTGATCCAAATCTTCCGGTGAGTATGGGAAAACTTCCAGATCTTGGAAAACTGCTCCGCATCAGGGAGAGACCCTACGGTCTGGCGCAACTATTATACCTGGATCAAATTTTTTTCCGCAAAACCTATTTAAATCTTGGTCAAATCCAATCGCCGTTGAAAAAAAATCAAAATGGCGGAAAAACAAGATGGCCGCCATACAAAATTTTGTTTTTTCAGAAAATGCATCGGGAGTAAAAACTGTGTATGGGGATGTAATCGGAACGTCTTGTGGAGTATGAAAACTTTTCACTATCTTCAAAATATGCTCCGCATCAGGGAGACACCCTACGGCCTGGCAAAACTATAAAACCTGGAGCAGTTTTTCTTTCGCGAAACATATTTAAATCTTGGTCAAATCTAATCCCTGGTGAAAAAAAACCAAAATGGCGGAAAAACAAGATGGCCGCCATACAAAATTTTCGTTTTTCCTGAAAATGCCTCGAGGGTAAAAATGATGTATAGGGATGTGATCGGATCGTCATGTTGAGTATTTCAATACTGCTCGATCTTGAAAAACTGCTCCGCATCAGGGAGACACCCTACGGCCTGGCAAAACTATAAAACCTAGAGCAATATTTTTTTCACGAAACCTATTTAAATCTTGGTCAAATTCAATCCCCTGTGAAAAAAAACCAAAATGGCGGAAAAACAAGATGGCCGCCATACAAAATTTTCGTTTTTCCCGAAAATGCCTCGGGGGTAAAAATGATGTATGAGGAATGTGATCGAAACATCATGTTGAGTATGGAAATACTTTTCGATCTTCGAAAGCTGCTCCGCATCAGGGAGACACCCTACAGCCTGGCGAAACTATCGCACCTGGAACTTTTTTGTTTTCACGAGACCTATTGAAGTCTTGGTCAAATTCTATCGCGGTAAAAAAGTGGCGGGAAAACAAGACACGCGAGCAGCTTGCTGCGAGCGAACCACGCGACATCTAGTTATAATATATATAGCTACAAACCCATGTACTGACTGACTGACTGACTGACTCACTGACTCACTGACAGGGTTGTTCTCCCAGAAGGAGCGTCGGGGGGTAAAAATGATGTATGGGGGGTGTGATCTTGACCTCCCGTTGAGTATGGGAAAACTTCCAGATCTTGGAAAACTGCTCCGCATCAGAGAGACACCCTACAGTCTGGCGAAACTATCGCACCTGGAACGATTATTTTTTCACAAGACCTATTTAAATCTTAGTCAAATTTTATTGGCGGTGAAAAAAAATCAAAATGGCGGAAAAACAAGATGGCCGCCATACAAAATTTCGTTTTTCCAGAAAATGTCTCGGGGGTAAAAACTGTTTATGGGAATGTAATTAGAGTGTCTTGTCGAAAACGGAAAATGTTCTCAATCTTCGAAAACTGCTCTGCATCAGGGAGACCCCCTACGGCCTGGAAAAACTATCGCACTTGTAACATTTTTTTTTCCATTATACGTACTTAAATCTTGGTCAAATGCAGTCGCCGGTAAAAAAAAATCAAAATGGCGGAAAATCAAGATGGCCGCCATACAAATTTTTCGTTTTTCCAGAAAATGTCTCGGGGGTAAAAACTGTTTATGGGAATGTAATCGGAGTGTCTTGTCGAGTACGGAAAATGTTCTCAATCTTCGAAAACTGCTCCGCATCAGGGAGACACCCTACGGCCTGGAAAAACTATCGCACCTGGAACTATTCTTTTTCCACAAGACCTATTTAAATCTTGGTCAAATTTTATTTCCGGTGAAAAAAAATCAAAATGGCGGAAAATCAAGATGGCTGCCATACAAATTTTTCGTTTTTCCTGAAAATGCCTCGGGGGTAAAAATGATGTATACGAATGTGATCGGAACGTCATGTCAAGTATGAAAATACATCTGGGTTTTTGATAGCTGCTCCGCATCAGGGAGACACTCTACGGCCTGGCAAAACTATCGGACCTGGAACTTTTTTGTTTTCACGAAATCTATTTAAATCTTGGTCAAATTCAATTACCGTTGAAAAAAAATCAAAATGGCGGAAAAACAAGATGGCCGCCATACAAAATTTTGTTTTTCCAGAAAATGTCTCGGCGCTAAAATCTATTTATAGGGGTGTGATCGGAACGTCATTTTGGAAAACTGCTCCGCATCAGGGAGACACCCTAAGGCCTTGCAAAACTATCGCACGTGGAACTTTTTAGTTTTCACGATACCTATTTAAATCTTGGTCAAATTTTATCGCCGGTCAAAAAAAAAACAAAATGGCGGAAAATCAAGATGGCCACCTTACAAATTTTTCGTTTTTCCTGAAAATGCCTCAGGGATAAAAATTATGTATGAAGGTTTTGATCGGAACGTCATGTAGAGTACGGGTATTTTTCAAGGTTTTCGAAAACTGCTCCGCATCAGGGAGACACCCTATGGCCTGGCAAATCTATCGCACCTGGAACATTTTTTTTTTCCACCAAACTTATTAAAATCTTAGTCAAAATCAATCGCCGGTGAAAAAAAATCAAAATGGCGGAAAAACAAAACGGTCGCCATACAAAATTCCAGAAAATTGTTGTTTTTCCAGAAAATTCCTCAGGTGTAAAACGTATGTATGAGGGATTTGATCGGAACGTGATGTTGAGTATTGAAATACTGCTCGATCTTCGAAAACTGCTCTGCATCAGGGAGACACCCTACGGCCTCGCAAACCTATCGCACCTGGAACTTTTTTGTTTTCACGAGACCTAATTAAATCTTGATCAAATTTTATCGCGTGGCAATTACACTTTCTAATCCATTCTGCCCGGTGCGTCAAGGTCACGGGCTTGTCGATCAGGATCGTGTAGTTCGTAACCATGGTAACCACGATCTCAAGCGAGTTGGTGGGGAGTAACTATGGTAATCACGAGCTACTGTAATAGCGTCGATTATCCCAATCTCGATGTGCTTTGACGCCTCGCTCTAGGTGCATTGGGTACTGTAATTAGCGATTATCATAGTTAAATAAGTCGTGTGAAGGTACCCAGTTACAGTTTTCAATCATACGTTCCTTTCCTTTTCGGTTGATAAGAAAATGACAGGTATAACTTCAAATAAACTTCGATAGTGTGTACTGGAATCAGCACCAACACCACATGTTATTCTTGCATATTTAGTAACTAAGTAGGTAGGTAGGTAATAGAAATATGTTATAAAATACTAATAGATGACTTTCCAGGCTATTTTCTCAAAAAAAGAAATACAGATGGAGCTGTCCAGATTTAACGTGATAAATACGTAAATACCTATTTTCTCATTACTCGAATAAATAATTATTCAAATATATTATAATGCAATGGCAGTATATAAATTATCCGTAAAATTAGAAGGTTAAACGATCGCACGCACATCTGTACAGAGCCATCTATCTTTGTTTGGGAAAAGTAGTCTGGAAAGTCCCTAATTGGTAGGTACCTATAGATTTTGTAATAATAATATTTGTCTTGTATTTAAGCCAATAAAGACTACCAAAGGATGTTTGATGTGGAAACCTGGTCTCAAAAGGTCATAAGTTCACTGTCAGTAGGTAGGTATATAGGTACCTACATTAAAATGCAACTAACAATTTTGATACAACAAAAACACTGATTGTGAGATCTTATCAGTTGAAATTTAATTTTAAAATGAAACAATTTTATTAAAAGACAATGAAAGATATATTTTTAGAAATAAGTTGTTTTATTATATACTAGCTTTTGCCCGCGACTTCGTCCGCGTGGCGTGTTATATAAGAGAGAGATCTTTGTGTGTGTGGGAGTGCATACTTATGCAGTTTAGATTTTTTCATAAGTACATTTTTTTTTTCCCAATAACTCCCATTTTTCAAAATACAGCCAAAAATAAACTTTATATTTACTAAGGTATGCATGCATGCTAGATTGAATCAATTGATTGAATTGTTTTTTTTTAATTGATTGTTCATTGAGTTTTAATTTTAATACACACTTCCTCTCTTCCCTTCAACGTTGCTGTGCCCTACAGGGTCCATGTTTTAGTTCCTATGCCTATGTAACACCCCATTGTACTACATGGAATGCAATAAATAATTTAATTGAATTGAATTGAAAATATCTATCTTACGCGGTTTCGATTTTTTCATACAAATGTTTTTTTCCCACTAACTCCCGTTTCCGTGGGAATTTTGCAATATCCTGTTGCAACTAAGCTTTAAGTTAACTAAGGTACCTGCATGCCAAATTTCAAGCGTCTAACTTAAGCGGTTTAGATTTTTCATACAAAAAGATTTTCCCGCTAATTTCCGTTCCCGTGGGAATTCCGGGAATTCCTTTCTTAGTGCACCTCTACGGTACCTAAGCTATGTCCCTTCCAAATTTCAAATGCCTACGTTTAGCCGTTCAGGCTATGCGTTGATATGTCAGTCACTGAGTCAGTCAGTTTCTCCTTTTATTTAGATTTGATTTTTTCATACAAATGTTTTTTCCCGCTAACTACCGTTCCCGTGGGAATTTTGTAATATCCTGTTGCAACTAAGCTTTAAGTTTACTAAAGTACCTGCATGCCAAATTTCAAACGTCTAACTTGAGTGGTTTAGATTTTTCATACAAAAGGATTTTCGGGAATTCCTTTCTTAGTGCACCTCTACGGTATCTAAGGTACCTGCATGACAAATTTCAATTGTCTAACTTGAGTGGTTTAGATTTTTCATACAAAAGGATTTTCTTGCTAATTCCCGTTCTCGTAGGAATTTCGGGAATTCCTTTCTTAGTGCACCTCTACGGTACTTAAGGTATCTGCATGCCAAATTTCAAACGTCTAACTTGAGTGGTTTAGATTTTTCATACAAAAGGATTTTCCCGCTAATTCCCGTTCCCGTAGGATTTTCGGGAATTCCTTTCTTAGTGCACCTCTACGGTATCTAAGGTACCTGCATGCCAAATTTCAAACGTCTAACTTGAGTGGTTTAGATTTTTCATACAAAAGAATTTCCCTTCACTACTCTGCTCCTATTGATTGTAGCGTGATGAAAAGTATACTATAACCTGTCCAGGAGTGTGAAGAATAATTGTACCAAGTTTCATTAAAATCCGTCCAGTAGTTTTTGTTTCTATAAGGAACATACAGACAGACAGACAGACAGACAGACAGACAGACAGACAGACAAAAATTTTACTGATTGCATTTTTGGCATCAGTATCGACCACTTATCACCCCCTGATAGTTATTTTGAAAAAATATTTAATGTACAGAATTGACCTCTCTACAGATTTATTATAAGTATAGATTTATAATATCATAAGTAGGTGCAATAGTTGAAATAAAACAGCAACTTAAGCAAGTACTCTCGGCGTCCATGGTCCAGTGGCTGACTGTTGGGTCAACACATCTGGAGGTCCTAGGTTTTAATCCACAAAAATTACTTTGTGATCCCCAGTTTGGTTAGGAGATGGCTGGCTGATCAACCGATTGCCTGAAGTAAGATAATCTATGCTTCGAATGGCATGTTAAGCTGCTGGTCCCAGTTACTACTTACTGATGTTAGTACATAGTCATTACATAAATCATGTCAGGGAACTTAATATGGTAACATATTAGTAAGTAGGTATAGAATAAACTTGACAAAACATTAAAATATATGGGTTATGTGCCTAACTAGCTTATTTAACTATTTAATGATATGATAATATAAATTATAAATACAAATACAAATACACTTTATTGCACCAAAATAAAAAGAAATAATTACAAAAAGTCTCTTAACTAAGTACATGGCAAATGGCGGCCTTATGGTACATGGCAAAGTGATTCAAGCTCGTAGTTTAACAACATTTATGAACATAAATAGCTACTAACTACATACAATGCAACGGAACGGCACACTTAACACAGCTCTTATGTTCACTAGATATTAATACTTTTGAGGTGAGCTCATCCTGCAAACAATGCATACATGAGCATCCATCAGGAATCTGAAAGCAAATATGAATGTTCTTAAAAGAATAATTGTAGTTTTGATGTCCCTTGTTCATTTTTAACCTGATAAATTACCTATTTTCTCATTGCTGGGGTACATAATTATTCAAAAATGTAATGTAATGATGGAATCATCATATAATATAAAACTAATTGTTTCTTGATATTAGGATCACATTATGTATAGAATAACATTGCTACCTATATTGCTTCTCTTTATTTTGATCAGAATAATAATAGGTGGAAGTTGTATCATCATAATATACCATCATCATTTATACCCAAAAACAAAGATAAAAGATGCATATGTCTATTATCCATGAAGTTAGAAGTTTAAACGAAGAAAAAACTTAACAATGCCATTTACCTATTGTGTTTTTGGGGAACACCGATTGGAAAGTCCCCCATTATGATTGAAACACATAAAACCTTTTAAATACTTCTTACACAATGTAAATTATAATCCTTAATACTTTATTGGGTGAATATCAAAATGTGCCATGTTTGGTGGCAAACTTTCATATTTTGTTTTTCGTGAAAAATTGGGTTCCAAGATGAAAAAGGATCCTCCTCCTCCTTTTGGACCCTTTATCATGTCGGAACCCAATTTATCACGAAAAAATAATATGAAAGTTCGCCACCAAACTTGGCACATTTTGATATTCACCCTATTACCTGTCTCGGAGATATTTTTGTTTTTCTATATAATGTCACTCTTCATTTCTTTCCCTAAGCTTATGGCCTGTGATTTTGTCTTCTTGTATGCCTTCCCAAAGATATTCCACAACTTATACAGACACATTGCTTCCAACTCTCGGACTGGAACATTCATCAGGAGACTTGTTATTGTTGCTTGCATCTCTTAGTATGAGTTACACACAAAGTCGATCAGCATCTAACACCTATAAATAAATCCATACTAATATTATAAATGCGAAAGTAACTCTGTCTGTCTGTCTGTCTGTCTGTCTGTCTGTCTGTCTGTCTGTTACTCTTTCACGCCTAAACGGCTCAACGGATTTTGATGAAATTTGGTATGGTGATAGATGATAACCTAGAAATGGTCATAGGCTATAAATAATCACGCCATCGTTCTTAGGGGGTAGGCAGTTGGCAGATAACTAAATTGATTTAGTGATTTGTAGTCGTTTTTGTTGGGACTTTTGCTCTTTCACGTCTAAACGGCTGAACGGATTTTAATGAAATTTAGTAAGGTAATAGTTGGTTATCTAAAAACGGTTGTACGATCAAATTGATCACGTCATCGTACTTAGGGGGTAGGAAGTAGGCAGAAAACTGAATTGAGTTAGTGATTTTTTTATGGTTTTTGCTGGGAGTTTTGTCTATCATGCCTAAACGGCTCAACGGATTTTGATGAAATTTAGTTAGCTGATAGATAGTAATCTAGAAAAGGATATGGCCTATTAATATTTATGCTATCGTACTTAAGGCGTAGGCAGTAGACAGAAAACTAGGTTAGTGATTTTTAATTGTTTGTTTTAAAAGTTTGCCTCATTCACGCCTTAACGTCTGAACGGAATTTTATAAGACTTGGTTAATTTAAAGATAGGATCTTAGGCACGGACACAGGCTACTTTTTATGGCGGGAAAATACCTCATTCCCGCGGAAATCTAGATTTCGTGATCGTGTCAAGAAGCGCATGACGCCATAGCTACTGGAATGATTTCGATGTTTTTTTTTAAACTGAGTGACCTCAAGTTAGTATTTGATCACTTTTCTAACTTAGAGGGTAGGTAGGCGCCATAATTTAGGGAATTTATGATAAAATTTTGATGCAACTGTCTTTATTAAACAGTTATATCTCATTCCTACAGGAACCTACACATAGCTATAGCTAGCTATCTATTAACATTAAAACTCTTTCTAGAATCACATTACGCCAATTAATTGATCTGATTTGTATAAGTTTTTTTATTCAACTAACTATTACATTACATACAGATAAAATCTAATTACTTACACCACATAATTAATATAGTACTACATGACTAGCTACGCTTTAAACTTGAGGAGGTAATTCGATAGACATTTATACGAACTTTAAGCCCAGTAATCAATCATAGTAATAAGGTAATACTCATTTTAGACAAAGAAACGGATAGGTAATCAGTTCTTCAACGAAATTATAACACCTACACTTAGTTTGTTTACTATTTAACGAGGGAAAATAATCCTTACTAATATTATAAATGCGAAAGTAACTCTGTCTGTCTATCTGTCTGTTACGCTTTCCCGCTAAAACCTCTCAACCGATTTTGATTAAATTTGGCACAGACAATCTT
The DNA here is from genome assembly GCF_024362695.1 of Pectinophora gossypiella. Taxonomy (NCBI): domain Eukaryota; kingdom Metazoa; phylum Arthropoda; class Insecta; order Lepidoptera; family Gelechiidae; genus Pectinophora; species Pectinophora gossypiella. Next base: position 53,889 of record NW_026063265.1, on the reverse strand, counting down.
TAGACCCTGAGAAAGAAAATAGGATACCTTTTATTGCGAAAAGAAGGGACGAAGAGATTGAAATAGGGGTTGAAAGTTTGTATGGGATATTTTAATTTTAAAATATAAATCCATGAAACTTTATATTTAAGCACTTGATAAAAAATAATTAAACATTTGTTCTAGCGTTGCTGAAATTTCGACCAGTGAGGGGGTGAAATGAGGGTTGAAAGTTTGTATGGGAGTTCGTCATTTTTGGGGATAAAACCACGAAACTTTATATTTAGGAACTTGATAAGAAATAAAAAAACAATTTGTTAAAGCGTTTTTGAAAATTCGATCTTTGAGGGGATGAAATAGGTGTTGAAATTTTTTATGAGGTTCGTCATTTTTCAAGATAAAAATATTAAATTTTGTGTTTAGGCACTAAATAACAAACAAAAAATCGTTTGTTCAAGCATTTTGAAATTTTTACCAGTATGGGGGTGAAATACGGGTTGAATGTTTGTATGGGTATTCGTCATTTTTGAAGATAAAACCATGAAACTTGGTACGTAGGTCTCTTAGGATGTGCAGAGTTTTTCAACAAACGGATTTTCCGAAATTCGAACGGAACGGAACGGATTCGGAACGGGAACTACGAAGCCAAACTTTTTGTATACAAAATATTAACCACTGAACCTAGGAACATGATATTTAGTAGTTTTGGGTGTATCAAGTTAAAAAAATTTGGCTTTTGTAGATAAAGTTCCTTTTAACGAATACTCTGCATCGCCGCCACTGCCGTCGGTCGTCGTTCGTCGTCGCGCACATTCGCCGAAGTGTGGCGGCAGTCAACGGCGCTGTCTTGTGGTGGGGGAGCGCACGTGGTGTATACGTGGCCTGCTCGCGAGTGTCGAGTCCAAACAATTTCTACATTTTAACAAATAATAACAAAATAGCAAACGTTGTGTACAAAAAAGTTTTAAATTAGGTCATTTTAAAATATTTTTGTACACAACGTGACGCTGACCCCTGTAAGTGTCTTGGACATAAGGGACCGATAAATATTCCTAGGTAATTTCTGCCACTCAATGGAATACATAGGTACTTTATAACGACTGTAAACAGATATTTTTTATTTTTTTTAAATATACCTACTTACTCTCTTTTAATCACATGCTATACCGTTCCTTTTATATAATCCTTAATATTCAAATTAAAAGTACGCAGACGAAGTCGCGGGTACCAGCTAGTAACTTTATAATAACAGTGTCATTCGATTGTATATTACTTACATTGCAATTTATCAACGAACATTATCCACAAACTGTACTGTATCCACTATACGTTGCGTTTGATTACACTACAGTACACAAACTTTTTATCATTTCGGCTTTATCCAAAACACATAATGGTTCTGGAAGTTTTACCAGTTGAATATCCAATTATCCACGCAAAAACGGGGAAGTAGGGCTCGACTCGATGAACTTGTAAGTTACAAATTCTAACAAAGTAAGTAGAAAAAAGTAGCACAGGAAAATAATTATCAATACAATAGAACTTCATCAATTGTTCACCAACGAGACAAAAAAAATATATTTTTTTGTTTTCCCCGAAGGGTAAGGCAAAGGAAACCATGCCCATACAGCCATGTCTTACATATTTTTTTTCTTGATGATTAATGAAATTATAAAAGGTGATGACGATGAATGATGAAACCTAAGCCCCCACCCTCGTAGCAGACTCCTACTCAGGAACCCTAAACGAATTAACTCAAAAGTCCGCAAATCTTTGGAGTTATGAAGCGGCTTGTTGGCACGAAGCGAAAATAGATAGATACACTTTGTTTATTGAATATTCCGATATAATAACACTGTCGCGAATGTTTTCCGACTAACTTAATGCGGTCATTAACCACAAAACACCACTTCGTATTAATTATTTAGATTTAAGATTATTCAATGAAGAAAACAACTGTCCCGTTCCAGCCAAAAAGTCTAAAAAAATAAAATAAAATATATAAACCAAAGATATAAACATAAACTTTTTTTTTAGTTATTTTATCCATGTAACAGGCAAAGGGAACCCATACAGCCAAATGTACTACCTACGTTAAATTCGTTAAAAATAGGTAAACGTATTTTAATTTTCTTAAATCGGAAGGCAATGGTACACAGCCATATAGTTTCTACAGTTGTTATGTCTTATCCACAGGTTACGCAAAGGTATTATTTATGCCATACCAACAGCTTCATCTTCTATTATAATAGCGCGGTCTTACCCGGGGTGAATCTAATTTCCTGGGGCCTTAAACTCAAGTTGCTTTGCGCCATGGATACACAGCGTTATCTATATTTTTTTGGGGAACGTAGCCAAGAATGTCCCTCATTGTGATAAGAATGTTCAATGTTCACTTCATATTAAATATTTAGATTATTCAAAACGCCCGACTGATGAAATGAAGGAACGGCAGCCCCCCAAACCTGCTTATTTGTGGTGGTATTAAGTGGTGACAAAATAAGAAAAAAAAAAAGATTATTCAATGAAGAAAGCAACTTTCCCGCCAAAAACCCACGGAAAATGAATGAAAATATTCAATCATTGTTGCTTATTTAAAAAAGTTAAATGGTACTGATGTGACAAAAAAACAATTAAATTTTATATTGCTTATTTATTAATTCCATCGATATCTATGCGTCCAAGTGACGTAAAAAAGTACCTCAATATTTTTCGATATTGGCTGTTTGAATCTGTTTTGGCAGAATTTCTTTGTTAGTCTCATGGAAAAAAAAAGTAAATTCGTACCAAAACCGTTGGCGCGAAATAGTGACAAGCGTTTTTTCTTTCACTTGTATTTCAAGATTTCCAAAGGTAAGTCGATTTTGTTATTAATAATTATTTTTAACAATTATTTTTATATATGTAGGTATATAATAAGGTAATAATCTTTAATATCGTAAAAAGTAAGCCAAATAATTATAATTGTAAGATATTTAACTTTCTGTACTGATTTTCTCCTTTTCACATAATGAAAGTGAAAACATTAAAAGGTAAGTACCTACCTACTTAAAAGCTATAAGTAATTCTTATTTTATTGTCTATCTATTAGATAAACACGTATAGTACAGAAGTGGTTTGTTTACAGATGAAGCGTTCAAGCGTTGAAATTCCATTGTGCTCTACAATGCTTCGCCGTCGCGTCGACGACGAGCAGCAGGCCCTCTACGAAGGGACTGCTGTTACCTGTATCGGTGCCGGTAAGTACCTACCTATTTAAATTTTAAGGAGCTTAATACCTAATGCACATTTTTTTATGTTACATCCATTTTAAGAAACGATCGATTGATTTTATGATGATTATAATGTCTAAAATAGCCGCTTGATATCAGCCATGGAAAAAACTTTACTTAATAACAGGCATTAGGTACCTATCTACTTAAATCAATTGCATTGCCCCTACTTATGCTGTGTGACTAGAATAGGCGATAGGTAGTTAATTACTATTAATATTTTTTTCAATATTTAATTAAGTAGGTTGGTAGGTTATGATAAATTTAGATGGAGAACATAACACTATAGATAATAATAATAAGATTGAATCCTTTTTGAATTCTAACAATCCGAGTGTAATTCTGGTTTGACAGCAGCCCATGTTGTAGCACAACAGTAACATCACTCATTAGATGACATGTAATAAGTAGGTCTGTAACAAATTATAATACACACATAAGTTAACCTATGACCATAGTATTATTACTTATTCTATGCTATAGTAGTCACTATCTTAATATTCTGTGTGAAAAGTTAAACCTTTCTCTAAAATCGTGAAAAAGCCAACTAAGTATGTCTGTTTTATGCGTAGAAGAAGTAGTGTATTTTATCTAAAATGACAAGTTACTACAGATGGTTAAATACAACTATAAACAATGTTATAATCCATACTAATATTATAAATGCGAAAGTAACTCTGTCTGTCTGTCTGTCTGTCTGTCTGTTACTCTTTCACGCCTAAACGGCTCAACGGATTTTGATGAAATTTGGTATGGTGATAGATGATAACCTAGAAATGGTCATAGGCTATAAATAATCACGCCATCGTTCTTAGGGGGTAGGCAGTTGGCAGATAACTAAATTGATTTAGTGATTTGTAGTCGTTTTTGTTGGGACTTTTGCTCTTTCACGTCTAAACGGCTGAACGGATTTTAATGAAATTTAGTAAGGTAATAGTTGGTTATCTAAAAACGGTTGTACGATCAAATTGATCACGTCATCGTACTTAGGGGGTAGGAAGTAGGCAGAAAACTGAATTGAGTTAGTGATTTTTTTATGGTTTTTGCTGGGAGTTTTGTCTATCATGCCTAAACGGCTCAACGGATTTTGATGAAATTTAGTTAGCTGATAGATAGTAATCTAGAAAAGGATATGGCCTATTAATATTTATGCTATCGTACTTAAGGCGTAGGCAGTAGACAAAAAACTAATTACGTTAGTGATTTTTAATTGTTTGTTTTAAAAGTTTGCCTCATTCACGCCTTAACGTCTGAACGGAATTTTATAAGACTTGGTTAATTTAAAGATAGGATCTTAGGCACGGACACAGGCTACTTTTTATGGCGGGAAAGTACCTCATTCCCGCGGAAATCTAGATTTCGTGATCGTGTCAAGAAGCGCATGACGCCATAGCTACTGGAATGATTTCGATGTTTTTTTTTTAAACTGAGTGACTTCAAGTTAGTATTTGATCACTTTTCTAACTTAGAGGGTAGGTAGGCGCCATAATTTAGGGAATTTATGATAAAACTAGCTTTTGCCCGCGACTTCGTCCGCGTGGCGTGTTATATAAGAGAGAGATCTTTGTGTGTGTGGGAGTGCATATCAAATTTCAAGCATCTAACTTATGCAGTTTAGATTTTTTCATACAATTTTTTTCCCAATAACTCCCATTTTTCAAAATACAGCCAAAAATAAACTTTATATTTACTAAGGTATGCATGCATGCTAGATTGAATCAATTGATTGAATTGATTTTTTTTAATTGATTGTTCATTGAGTTTTAATTTTAATACACACTTCCTCTCTTCCCTTCAACGTTGCTGTGCCCTACAGGGTCCATGTTTTAGTTCCTATGCCTATGTAACACCCCATTGTACTACATGGAATGCAATAAATAATTTAATTGAATTGAATTGAAAACATCTATCTTACGCGGTTTCGATTTTTTCATACAAATGTTTTTTTCCCGCTAACTCCCGTTTCCGTGGGAATTTTGCAATATCCTGTTGCAACTAAGGTTTAAGTTAACTAAGGTACCTGCATGCCAAATTTCAAGCGTCTAACTTAAGCGGTTTAGATTTTTCATACAAAAGGATTTTCCCGCTAATTTCCGTTCCCGTGGGAATTCCGGGAATTCCTTTCTTAGTGCACCTCTACGGTACCTACGCTATGTCCCTTCCAAATTTCAAATGCCTACATTTAGCCGTTCAGGCTATGCGTTGATATGTCAGTCACTGAGTCAGTCAGTTTCTCCTTTTATTTAGATTTGATTTTTTCATACAAATGTTTTTTCCCGCTAACTACCGTTCCCGTGGGAATTTTGTAATATTCTGTTGCAACTAAGCTTTAAGTTTACTAAAGTACCTGCATGCCAAATTTCAAACGTCTAACTTGAGTGGTTTAGATTTTTCATAAAAAAGGATTTTCCCGCTAATTCCCGTTCCCGTGGGAATTTCGGGAATTCATTTCTTAGTACACCTCTACGGTGTCTAAGGTACCTGCGTGCCAAATTTTAAACATCTTACTTGAATGGTTTAGATTTTTCATACAAAAGGATTTTCCCGTTAATTCCCGTTCCCGTGGGAATTTCGGGAATTCCTTTCTTAGTGCACCTCCACGGTACCTAAGGTACCTGCATGACAAATTTCAAACGTCTAACTTGAATGGTTTAGTTTTTCATACAAAAGGATTTTCCCGCTAATTCCCGTTCTCGTGAGAATTTCGGGAATTCCTTTCTTAGTGCACCTCCACGGTACCTAAGGTATCTGCATGCTAAATTTCAAATGTCTAACTTGAGTGGTTTAGATTTTTCATACAAAAGGTATTTCCCGCTAATTCCCGTTCCCGTGAGAATTTTGGGAATTCCTTTCTTAGTGCACCTCTACGGTACCTATGGTACCTGCATGCCAAATTTCAAACGTCTAACTTGAGTGGTTTAGATTTTTCATACAAAAGGATTTTCCCGCTAATTCCCGTTCCCGTGGGAATTTCGGGAATTCCTTTCTTAGTACACCTCTACGGTATCTAAGGTACCTGCATGACAAATTTCAAACATCTAACTTGAATGGTTTAGATTTTTCATACAAAAATATTTTTCCGCTAATTCCCGTTCCCGTGGGAATTTCGGGAATTCCTTTCTTAGTGCACCTCTACGTTATCTAAGGTACCTGCATGCCAAATTTCAAAAGTCTAACTTGAGTGGTTTAGATTTTTCATACAAAAGGATTTTCCCGCTAATTCCCGTTCCCGTGGGAATTTCGGGAATTCCTTTCTTAGTGCACCTCTACGTTATCTAAGGTACCTGCATGCCAAATTTCAAAAGTCTAACTTGAGTGGTTTAGGTTTTTCATACAAAAGGATTTCCCTTCACTACTCTGCTCCTATTGATTGTAGCGTGATGAAAAGTATACTATGACCTGTCCAGGAGTGTGAAGAATAATTGTACCAAGTTTCATTAAAATCCGTCCAGTAGTTTTTGTTTCTATAAGGAACATACAGACAGACAGACAGACAGACAAAAATTTTACTGATTGCATTTTTGGCATCAGTATCGATCACTTATCACCCCCTGATAGTTATTTTGAAAAAATATTTAATGTACAGAATTGACCTCTCTACAGATTTATTATAAGTATAGATTTTGATGCAACTGTCTTTATTAAACAGTTATATCTCATTCCTACAGGAACCTACACATAGCTATAGCTAGCTATCTATTAACATTAAAACTCTTTCTAGAATCACATTACGCCAATTAATTGATCTGATTTGTATAAGTTTTTTTATTCAACTGACTGTTACATTACATACAGATAAAATCTAATTACTTACACCACATAATTAATATAGTACTACATGACTAGCTACGCTTTAAACTTGAGGAGGTAATTCGATAGACATTTATACGAACTTTAAGCCCAGTAATCAATCATAGTAATAAGGTAATACTCATTTTAGACAAAGAAACGGATAGGTAATCAGTTCGTCAACGAAATTATAACACCTACACTTAGTTTGTTTACTATTTAACGAGGGAAAATAATCCTTACTAATATTATAAATGCGAAAGTAACTCTGTCCTGTCTGTCTGTTTCGCTTTCCCGCTTAAACCTCTCAACCGATTTTGATTAAATTTAGCACAGACAATCTTTAGACCCTGAGAAAGAAAATAGGATACCTTTTATTGCGAAAAGAAGGGACGAAGAGATTGAAATAGGGGTTGAAAGTTTGTATGGGATATTTTAATCTATACTTATAATAAATCTGTAGAGAGGTCAATTCTGTACATTAAATATTTTTTCAAAATAACTATCAGGGGGTGATAAGTGGTCGATACTGATGCCAAAAATGCAATCAGTAAAAATTTTGTCTGTCTGTCTGTCTGTCTGTCTGTCTGTCTGTCTGTATGTTCCTTATAGAAACAAAACCTACTGGACGGATTTTAATGAAACTTGGTACAATTATTCTTCACACTCCTGGACAGGTTATAGTTTACTTTTCATCACGCTACAATCAATAGGAGCAGAGTAGTGAAGGGAAATTCTTTTGTATGAAAAATCTAAACCACTCAAGTTAGACGTTTGAAATTTGGCATGCAGGTACCTTAGATACCGTAGAGGTATACTAAGAAAGGAATTCCCGAAAATCTTACGGGAACGGGAATTAGCGGGAAAATCCTTTTGTATGAAAAATCTAAACCACTCAAGTTAGACGTTTGAAATTTGGCATGCAGGTACCTTAGATACCGTAGAGGTGTACTAAGAAAGGAATTCCCGAAATTCCCACGGGAACGTGAATTAGCGGGAAAATCCTTTTGTATGAAAAATCTAAACCACTCAAGTTAGACAATTGAAATTTGGCATGCAGGTACCTTAGATACCGTAGAGGTGTACTAAGAAAGGAATTCCCGAAATTCGCACGGGAACGGGAATTAGCGGGAAAATCCTTTTGTATGAAAAATCTAAACCACTCAAGTTAGACGTTTGAAATTTGGCATGCAGATACCTTGAGTACCGTAGAGGTGCACTAAGAAAGGAATTCCCGAAATTCCCACGAGAACGGGAATTAGCGGGAAAATCCTTTTGTATGAAAAATCTAAACCACTCAAGTTAGACCTTTGAAATTTGTCATGCAGGTACCTTAGGTACCGTGGAGGTGCACTAAGAAAGGAATTCCCGAAATTCCCACGGGAACGCGAATTAACGGGAAAATCCTTTTGTATGAAAAATCTAAACCACTCAAGTTAGACGTTTGAAATTTGGCATGCAGGTACTTTAGTAAACTTAAAGCTTAGTTGCAACAGGATATTACAAAATTCCCACGGGAACGGTAGTTAGCGGGAAAATCCTTTTGTATGAAAAATCTAAACCACTCAAGTTAGACAATTGAAATTTGGCATGCAAGTACCTTAAGTACCGTAGAGGTGCACTAAGAAAGGAATTCCCAAAATTCTCACGGGAACGGGAATTAGCGGGAAAATCCTTTTGTATGAAAAATCTAAACCACTCAAGTTAGACGTTTGAAATTTGGCATGCAGATACCTTAAGTACCGTAGTGGTGCACTAAGAAAGGAATTCCCGAAATTCCCACGAGAACGGGAATTAGCGGGAAAATCCTTTTGTATGAAAAATCTAAACCACTCAAGTTAGACGTTTGAAATTTGGCATGCAGGTACTGTAGTAAACTTAAAGCTTAGTTGCAACTGGATATTACAAAATTCCCACGGGAACGGTAGTTAGCGGGAAAAAACATTTGTATGAAAAAATCAAATCTAAATAAAAGGAGAAACTGACTGACTCAGTGACTGACATATATCAACGCATAGCCTGAACGGCTAAACGTAGGCATTTGAAATTTGGAAGGGACATAGCTTAGGTACCGTAGAGGTGCACTAAGAAAGGAATTCCCAAAATTCTCACGGGAACGGGAATTAGCGGGAAAATCCTTTTGTATGAAAAATCTAAACCACTCAAGTTAGACCTTTGAAATTTGTCATGCAGGTACCTTAGGTACCGTGGAGGTGCACTAAGAAAGGAATTCACAAATTCCCACGGGAACGCGAATTAACGGGAAAATCCTTTTGTATGAAAAATCTAAACCACTCAAGTTAGACGTTTGAAATTTGGCATGCAGGTACTTTAGTAAACTTAAAGCTTAGTTGCAACAGGATATTACAAAATTCCCACGGGAACGGTAGTTAGCGGGAAAAAACATTTGTATGAAAAAATCAAATCTAAATAAAAAAGAGAAACTGACTGACTCAGTGACTGACATATATCAACGCATAGCCTGAACGGCTAAACGTAGGCATTTGAAATTTGGAAGGGACATAGCTTAGGTACCGTAGAGGTGCACTAAGAAAGGAATTCCCGGAATTCCCACGGCAACGGAAATTAGCGGGAAAATCTTTTTGTATGAAAAATCTAAACCGCTTAAGTTAGACGCTTGAAATTTGGCGTGCAGGTACCTTAGTTAACTTAAAGCTTAGTTGCAACAGGATATTGCAAAATTCCCACGGAAACGGGAGTTAGTGGGAAAAAAACATTTGTATGAAAAAATTGAAACCGCGTAAGATAGATATTTTCAATTCAATTAAATTATTTATTGCATTCCATGTAGTACAATAGGGTGTTACATAGGCATAGGAACTAAAACATGGACCCTATAGGGCACAGCAACGTTGAAGGGAAGAGAGGAAGTGTGTATTAAAATTAAAACTCAATGAACAATCAATTAAAAAAAAAACAATTCAATCAATTGATTCAATCTAGCACGCATGCATACCTTAGTAAATATAAAGTTTATTTTTGGCTGTATTTTGAAAAATGGGAGTTATTGGGAAAAAAAAATGTACTTATGAAAAAATCTAAACTGCATAAGTATGCACTCCCACACACACAAAGATCTCTCTCTTATATAACACGCCACGCGGACGAAGTCGCGGGCAAAAGCTAGTAATATTATAAGATATTTTAACTATTATAAAGTTATCTACTTAATTATATAACACAGCTATTTATAATTACAAAATTATATCAAACAAGTAAGTAAGTAAGTATATAGAGATAGAGATATTTATATATGAAGCTTTGAAGTATTTAGTTTATCTGAAAAATAAAAAGTTTGAATGCTATAATAACATTTGTCTACAAGAAACTTTTTTAAATTACTGTCAAAGAGTGTATGTAGGTTTGTCTATATTTTGAATATGGTTAGGGTTATGGTTATATATATCTTGATGACCATGTGGTGGAGACTGAAGGAAACTAATCTAATTCCACTTTTAACAGACTTCAAAAAAAAAGGTTATCAATTTGACCCATATATTGTAATGTGTGCCAAATTTCATATACATATATGCATGTATGTTTGTCCATGCATTTTTTAGCAACTACAAATCATATTGCAATAATGCTTGTTTATGGGATTAAGTATCGTCCAACATAGGAAAGAATGCAAGTCTCATCAAAATTGGTTTAGAAATTTCCAACTTTTGGTTGAAATACAGTTAAAAACTAGGAATCTTGTGTTTCGACTATACTAATTGAGGCTTCGAGCTTAAGTAACTATGATTATTAATGGTTTGAGCGTAAATTAAAGAAATTTGGATAACGGTCAAGGGTGTGTCGGGCACCATATACATTAAACAAATTAGAAGACATGTTATAGGTATTCCAGTGTTTTGTTAACGAAGGTACCTGGTTAGTGGCGTATTAATATTATTAGTCACACTGAGTTTAAATAAAAAGTAATTTCAAAATTTTGATTCTAATTATTCAACTAAATATTATTTCTTACTTGTATTTGTCAGATTTTGAAATCGGTTTAATTTTTTAAATTACTTTTTGTGATAGTTGACAAAGATACATACTTCACCTGTATTAGTTTGAAATAATCTCACACTATGATGCAACAAGATCAAGATTGTGGTATTACGTTTTACTGTTATTTTATATTAAATCTTCGAAATATTCCGTCAATAGAGTGCTGCATTGCATACCTACATAATATCTCGCCTATTTCTCATTGGGGTAGGCAGAGAACAGATTATGAGAAAGAATATGAATGAAATTGGAATTCAATATTTGTGTTGTGTTAAAATTGTCAAAAGGTTACTAATGAGAACGTTGAGGAGTATGAGTGGAATGACTTATAATGATAAAATAGTGTGATAAGGGACCGTTGTAAAAGAAGATGTAGTGGCGAGAATTGACAAAATAATTAATGCCTAGATAGTTTGGACATGGACAAGATTTATTATGCGGGTATAATTGGTAGAATCGGAAGAGGAAGGCCTAGGTAGTACATACCTCGATTAATTCCAGGATATTTAAAGAAAAGCCACGGTCAAGAGTACTGGGACTCAGTGAGCGTACATAAAGACTTTGATAAGAGTGGTCGAAGCGAAAGTGATGTGTCAGGATAGTAGTAAGTGGAATCGCGTGGTCTCTGCCTATCTCAATGAGAAATACATACATACATACATACATAAACTCACGCCCGTAATCCCAAATGGGGTGGGCAGAGCCACAAGTAATCAAAGACAACTTGCAGCCACTGTTGATACGAAGTCCTAAGATGGATATGATGAACCTTATGGTGATAAGGGATCAGCCTATCGCCCATAACATTAGTCCATCATGTTAGAGGACGCAATGAGAAATATTTTTATTTATTTATATATAGCCTTTTTTCAGATATAGAAGTTACATTTTAAAGATTTTCCTTAATCTACAATAACTATCTATAATCTGTGTGCCTTCGGGCAAAGGTCTCCCCCATTTTTCTCTATTTTTTTTTATTATCTACGAATCTGGTCCAGGTCTTAGTGTTATCAGCCATTGACATTATTTCGTCGGCCCACCTTTTAAATTGCCTACCCCTGTTTCTCTTATGGCCTCTAGGGTACCATAGTGTAACAACTTTGCTCCATTTATCTCCACCTCTAATAGTATGTCCAGCCTACTTCCGGGAAATATGCGTAATCTTAAGTATGTATTATTTCGAGATAGTTGCTTAGAATGATATTCGATAGTCTTAAGTTCATAGTTTCAGTATTCCATGAGTTTTTTTATTTTATATAACATATCATTACTTACAGAACCGTTATGCCATTTTGTATATTGTAAAGTGGGCGCTTCGTATTTTTTTCACTTTAGCCACAGATACGATGGCAATGTTGACGAATTTATTGATCGACTTTTGATGTTCAACAAGTTCAAGTACAAAGTGTGCTCTATCTACATGACTGTCGTGACTTTGCTTTTGCTGCTTTGTGCGGCACGAGCTGACGGCATTGTGTAAAAGTGCTTAAACAAATGCTATTTTAACTATTAAATAATCAAGGCAACGATTACACACTATATCTAGGTTTATTGATCCAACTGAAATTTTATGTGTGTAGTTTATTTTTTTTTAATAAAAGGTAATTTAATTTTCCTGTAATAATCATTTCATTCTCTGTAATTATATCTGCGGATATTTTTTTTTATTAAAAAAAGATTATTGGAGAATGATAATATTGATAATTATATTTAAGTATATAGGGTAAACTTCCTAATTATTAGCACCTTAAATTATTGGTACGGTCTAATCATTTCTCAAATTTTAATGTTCACACTGAGGTTAAGGCGCTTAAAATGGTTTGTAAAAAAAATTGCCCATTACCTAGAACCAGATAGGACAATATTTTTGTTTATATAGCAATAGTCAGTAGGGGTGGCAATAATAGGGTGTATTACCTTATCTATTAATTAAATTCATATCTAACATTTACTGTTTCATTAGGTCTAACACACCAAGGCTCCGATATGTATGAAGGTAACAATTCGCAATGTACGGTTATCTCAGCATGCGCTTCAATTTATTCAGTGTTCCATAATCGCGCATCTTTCGCTACTGCCGAAATTGATGAAATTTTAAAAATGGGGGATACACTTTACATGCAGTTAAAATATTTACTTCAGAGGGGTGTCAGTTATTTTATGCCAGATGAATTACCCAATGAGCTTCGCGTCGGGAGTAACGTCGTACATATAGTTAGCATGGAGGACAACTGGATCATTTCTAATACGTATCCTACAACTCCCGCGAATAAAGACATAGGTTTATTAACGTTAAAGAATATACTGGACAACAGAGTGTTTTTTAGTACCGATAGCATATTGTTTACGGGTCAGGGTTATACTTTTAGTTTTTGGCGGTTTAATGGTGAATATTATTTCTTTAACAGCCATGCGGTTAACAGCAAAAACATTAATATAGGAAAGGGAAAGCCAGAGGACGGTCCTTACGTAGCACGTTTATTTAGATGTAATTCAACCGAAGCGCTAGCAAAACTTTTGCTCGCGAATGAAATTTACGACGGATCCGAATACTCATTGACAAGATTAAGAGTACTAAATGACGACCTTATATGGCAAAATGAATCGCGAGTTAGTTCCGAGACGTCACAGTCCATTTTAGTAGATTTAATATCTTCACCATTACTGAATGTGAATCAAACTTTAGATTCAATTTTGATGAACTATCAGTCAACACTGGCCCCACTTAAAACCTCTGTGCAAAATTCAGATAATGACTTTATAAATGATTTAAAATTGTCAACTTTGAAACCATTTGTCCTATTAGAAAGAATTGATAATGAAGTCGAAAATAAATCCGTTAAAAATAAAGGCGGCCGACCCAAAAAACAGAAACGCGGACCAAAACCGAGTAAAGATAACGCGCATCGCGAAGCTGTAAGGAAATATACATCAAAAAACCCCGCTGTTAATCGCAAGGCAGTTCTACGGTATAACGAACGCAATCCAGACATTCACCGCGAGGCCGTTCAACGGTATAACGAACGCAATCCAGACGTTAACCGCGAGGCCGTTCAACGTTATAACGAGAACAACCCAGACGTTCATCGCGCGGCCGTTCAACGTTATAACGAGAACAACCCAGACGTTCATCGCGCGGCCGTTCAACGTTATAACGAGAACAACCCAGACGTTCATCGCGCTGCCGTTCAACGTTATAACGAGAACAACCCAGACGTTCATCGCGCCGCCGTTCAACGTTATAACGAGAACAACCCAGACGTTCATCGCGCGGCCGTTCAACGTTATATCGAGAATAACCCAGACGATCATCGCGCGGCCGTTCAACGTTATAACGAGCTTCACCCCGAAATTATCAAAAAAGCAGTACAAAAATACACAGAAAACAGTCGTAACATTGAAACGCCACTGAGATATTCAAAAAATTTAATAGGTGAAAAACAGGGACACGAACTTAATATTATTAGATTATATAATTTGAAAAATACGTCGCTTCTGTCTGATAAAACATATAGATGTCCAAATTGTAATGCTCCATTGTTCGAAGAAGAGAAATCTCGTCGACAATGGTGTTGCCATTCAGGAGATTATAACGTTCAGAATTTTCTCCCATTAAACGAAGAATTTTATACAAATCCAGCTTTTTTAAATAGACCACGCGCTTACAATAATATTTTTGCATTTTCGGCATTAGGTGTTTCCCACGGTTACCATCATCCAGAAGGTATATCTTTTCTAAAAATTCAAGGACGTATTTACCACCGTATCTTTGATTTGTCTTATAATGAAAGTCCTAATAATATTAATTTTTACATAAATGACAGTAGCGAGAGAGAGAGTTTAGCTAGCGAATTAAGTTTAGATAAAACGGTAGTTCGAATGATTACAGGGTTCATGCACACAGTTAATCCATATATAAACTGTTTTAGAAGGTTAAGTTTAGAGGTATCATCAGAAGCTTTCTTGAAGTTCGAAAAAACTACTCGTGCGACTCACGGTAACATCCTCGGAGATCAACCTATTGGTCAAGAAATTGCCGCAATTATTAGTACAGACCGCGAAGAATTTTCTCCACGCTGTATTGTAGTCAAAAAGATAGCAGACGGTAGGCCTCGAACAATAGATATAATGGATTCCTTATACGAGACTTTCCAGTATCCTCTCTTATATCCTCACGGAAATACTGGTTGGCATCCAAATATGAGAGATAATAAGGGCAATAAGCTTAATCAGGTTAAATATGTCCGTTGTTTACTTTTATCCGAATCGCGATTTAGCATATTTGGTCGTTTATCTGAAGAGTGGTTAGTCGATATGTTTTGTAGAGTTTTAGAAGAACGCCTACGGTTTTTGAAAAATAGCCAAACAAAACAACAAAACAGGCTAAGAGTAGCTCCACTCCAAGAATTAATTAATGACGAGTTTATTTTAGGAGAAGGTGGAGTAGAACCTGGTAAAATTTATTTACCTAGCTCATTCACAGGGGGTCCACGGTACATGAAAAAGAAATACCTGGATGCTATAGCAATGGTAAACAGGTTAGGTCCACCATCATATTTTTTAACTTTAACATGTAACCCCAATTGGCCTGAAATAAAAAATTCAACATTATCAGGTCGATCAAAAGACCCCCTTACTTGTGCTCGAGTTTTCAACTTAAAACTCGGAGAGTTATTAAAAGATTTAAAATCGGGTAAATGGTTCGGAAAAATTGTTTATATAATGCATGTTATAGAGTTCCAAAAAAGAGGACTACCACATGCGCATATTGCTTTTAGAGTGGAAGGTGGTGGACCTGTAGAAAGTGCAGATATTGATAAGTTTGTTCGTGCTACCATACCCGATCCGGCACAAACTTTATTATACAAAGTTGTCATGGATCATATGATACATGGTCCATGCGGCCCTCCTTACCGAACTAATTTGCCGTGTTGGAATAGTGAAAAGAAAAACTGCCTAAAATATTTCCCAAAAAAAGAAACACCAGTCACCTTCAGTGACGATAGAGGTTTTATACATTTACGTCGCAATAGTAAAAATCAGGCGATTATTAAATATCGCGGCAGAGACGTAATAGTTAATGATTTGTGGGTCGTTCCTTATAATCCTGCTCTTCTCCTAAAATATGATGCTCACATAAATTTAGAAGTGTCCACACAGCGTGCCATAATTAAGTATTTATTCAAATACATGACAAAAGGACCTGATGAAGCCCGTATTGCCGTTGTTGATGAAGAACATCGTGAGGATGAAATCGAACAATATGTCACTAAACGATATATTAGTTCTAGCGAAGCAGCGTGGAGAGTTCTCGAATTTGATATTGTAGCTAGGAACCCTACGGTAAAAATGTTAACAGTACATTTGCCCGATCAAAATTCAGTATTTTTTAAGCCTGGCCACGCGAACGAGGCAGTTAATAATGCAGGTTCAGATCTTTTAGACTATTTCAGTAGGCCTTTGACTGAGGAGTTTGATCGGGTATCCTACTTAGACTTTTTCGAAACTTACAACATTCATGCGAAAGATCCATGTTTAAAGACAGTTCAGGCGGTGCAAATGCAGAACGGCAAATTTCTTACGCGGAGGATGCGGGGTGAGCTCGTCGCGCGTCTATTTTGGGTCGCGCCGAACAGAGGTGAACAGTTCTTTTTAAGACTTCTTTTAAGTGTTTACCCTTGTCGTAGTTTCGCGGATTTACTTCAAATTGGAGGTCCAAATTGCAAAACTTTTCAAGAAGCTGCCAAATTCGTAGGAATTGCGGACGACGCAGTCGAATATGAACGGGCTATGGAAGAAGCTTCCACTTTTTTTAACCGGACCACGACTTCGTAGCTTTTTTGTAACGCTGGCTGTTAATGGTGCCTCAGTGGCGTCACTGTGGAACACGTATAAACGTCAATTGGCCGAAGATTTCCTTTATAGGGTGCCAGATGACGAAGAAAACGCGTTTAACATGTGCCTCATTCAAATAGATAGAATGCTACGCAGACACGGAACTTCGTTAATAGAACAAGGTTTGCCGGAAGTAATTTATAGGTCAACGGAGTTGGATAGGGAACGCACTGAATATGATTTAGATAGTTTGAAATCATACGTAGAAGAGTGGTTGCCACAGTTATCTCCCGATCAACGTGCCGTATTCGATTACGTGGAAAAGCTTTGCGTTGATAGTGTTTACCGAGAATCCAACAACTGTGCGATTTTTATCGATGGTCCGGCCGGCACCGGAAAAACGCTTTTATTGAAGGTCATAACTGCATATATCCGCGGTAACCTTAAAGGTATAGCTTTAACCTGTGCATCGTCTGCAATTGCTGCTCAAAATTACACAAACGGAATGACGGCTCATTCCTTGTTTAGATTTCCTTTACATCTATTAGATGATAGCGGATACTGGAACATCTCAAATGGTACTCAAAGAGCTGAATTGATTTACAATTCTAATCTCATTGTGTATGATGAAGCGCCGATGGCTCATAAATACCTTATAAATTTATTAAATAGATCATTGCAGGATTTGATGAGGTCAGACAAAATTTTTGGTTCTAAAATAATTATTTTTGCAGGAGATTTTCGTCAAATTCCTCCAGTAGTCCCAGAAGCACGAACGAATTTTGATATATTAAACGCGTCACTAAAAACTTCACCTATTTGGAAACAATTGAAAAAATTTAGTTTGGTAACTTCACAGAGATGTAAGGATGACGCACAGTATGCAGATTTTCTTTTAAAACTGGGTTCAAATTTATTACCTACTCTTAGATTAGAAACAAATAATAATGATTTGCAATTAGTCCAACTTGAATCCATTGATTATGTTACTGAATTAGAAGATTTAATTGATTTTGTATTCCCAGAAGTTACTCTTACTGAGCCAGGCGTATGCTCCTTCAGAGCGATTCTATGCACCCGTAACGATGCAGTTAGAGAAATTAATGCCGTTATTTCAAACAAACTACCAGGAGAAGTATTACATTTTTATGCCATAGACAAAATTTTAAGCGACAACGCTGATCAAGTATATTTTAGTCCCGAATTTTTACATACACTTCGACCACAAGGTGTTCCAGATTTCGATTTGCAATTAAAATTAGAATGTGTTTGTGTAATCACGCGTAATCTTAGTTTCGCGGACGGCTTAGTAAATGGCACCAAAGTAATAGTTGTTGAAACATCTCCATATATTATTAAAGTTCGGAAACAAGGTGAACTAGGAGATTATTTGATCCCTCGAATTCTTTTTAAAGCGCCTATAGAACATAACAGCCCTTACGAGATGTGTCGCCGTCAATTCCCATTGCAGGTGTGTTATGCAATGACTATTCACAAGAGCCAGGGTCAAACGATTAGTCGCGTTGGGGTCGATCTTAGATCTGACATGTTTAGTCACGGTCAACTGTATGTAGCTTTAGGTCGCGTTCGCGAAAGACGTGACATAAAAGTACTACTACCCAGGCACCGAATCGAAAATGACCAACCTTTCTCGAATAACGTTATCATATCAGAACTTTTAAGTTTAACGTAACTTTATTTAGGGTGGCACTTCTTGAAAAGACTGAACAGTTCATCTCTGTTATTAAGCTTATTGGGTTTTTTTAGATCGGTTAAATCATGTGCTGAAATTATCGTATATTGCGAATTATTTATTATTATTTATATTCATTCTATCTTGTTTTTTCTTCTTTTCGTATTATTTAACGATAGAACTGACTTTAACAAGCTTGCACTCGATTTGATGATGGTTACATTGAATTTCAAAGCTAGGTTTACCATTTTATTAGTCACAATCACTGAATTAAAATGTGTGTTAATCAATTGGCAATGTGTGCATGCCCTTCCCAGCCGTTAACGCTGTGGAGGTTCATCTTTAGGGGACGAGAGAACGGGCGTGAAGGGAACTGGCAGGATGAACACTTGGCTGCGGGTGCGACCGGTGCATGGGAGTGAAGTGGAGCTGGCTGGAAGATGGAGGCAGGTATCACTCGATTGCTTTAGCTGAGTTCCACTCAGATCAAGTAAGCTGTCATATGGATGAATGTCGCAGGTTGGAATGATCCGGAGTAGAACTGTCGGTGTCGTTCCCATCGTCGTAGGCATTTTCGGTGGATTTTGTAGGTCGATCAACAATGGTTGCGTGAGTTTTAGCTGTCAAGCTGCTATGCCGTGCTAGCCGATTCTTGCGATCTGGGATACAAGGGATGGACGTATCCTGTGGAATGATCGTGTCAGTGAAGGTTTGAATGCCGCTTAGGACTGGAAAGGAGGGAGTACGGAAACTGTAATCAGTATTCAGGATCTCGCTGTACATGGACAATGTTTAGTTTAGGTGTATTAAAGTGGTAATTGTTCGAAGTTATTTGAAAAGAATTCTGTTTCAGTGTTTAAGCGCTAAAACTGTTTGTTTTTTGTAAGCAAACGTATGATTTATTGATGTTCATTTTTTACTTTATAACGCTAACGCCTTTCAAATAATATTGTTACCAAATTTAAGTGCGTATATAAACAACTAGCTGGTACCCGCGACTTCGTCTGCGTACTTTTAATTTGAATATTAAGGATTATATAAAAGGAACGGTATAGCATGTGATTAAAAGAGAGTAAGTAGGTATATTTAAAAAAAATAAAAAATATCTGTTTACAGTCGTTATAAAGTACCTATGTATTCCATTGAGTGGCAGAAATTACCTAGGAATATTTATCGGTCCCTTATGTCCAAGACACTTACAGGGGTCAGCGTCACGTTGTGTACAAAAATATTTTAAAATGACCTAATTTAAAACTTTTTTGTACACAACGTTTGCTATTTTGTTATTATTTGTTAAAATGTAGAAATTGTTTGGACTCGACACTCGCGAGCAGGCCACGTATACACCACGTGCGCTCCCCCACCACAAGACAGCGCCGTTGACTGCCGCCACACTTCGGCGAATGTGCGCGACGACGAACGACGACCGACGGCAGTGGCGGCGATGCAGAGTATTCGTTAAAAGGAACTTTATCTACAAAAGCCAAATTTTTTTAACTTGATACACCCAAAACTACTAAATATCATGTTCCTAGGTTCAGTGCATATAGGATTATTTGCAAAAAATAGCGATCGGCACATTGTTAATACCAGGAATAAAAATAAACTTGCTTTACAAGTCAGTCGATTACATAAGATTACTAAATCTTTTAAGGGGCAATGTATACGTTTTTACAATAAGATTCCCATTGACATTCAGAATTTGCCTTTCAACTGTTTTAAGACAGTAGTTAAACAAAAACTTTACAAAAAAGGTTATTATAAAGTTAGTGATTATTTAGAAGATATGAATGCATGGGATTAACTGTCTGAGAACTGATATTAGGCAGCTAAATTACTCAATTGTATACCAATATTTTATGTTTTATGTTTATTTTTATTTTTTTAAAGAACGTCTAGGGCCCTGTGCCGAGGTTTTTCTTGCAGCTTCTTTTCCCCGGCTATACAGGTTGTGAGAAGCTGCAGTAGTTTTAGGCGGATGAGACGTTCGTTATGTAAAATTGACGATTCAAAGTGTAACTATGTTACCTACTGAATAAAGATATTTTTGAATTTGAATTTGAATTTGAGTGGTTAATATTTTGTATACAAAAAGTTTGGCTTTGTAGTTCCCGTTCCGAATCCGTTCCATTCCGTTCGAATTTCGGAAAATCCGTTTGTTGAAAAACTCTGCACATCCTAAGAGACCTACGTACCAAGTTTCATGGTTTTATCTTCAAAAATGACGAATACCCATACAAACATTCAACCCGTATTTCACCCCCATACTGGTAAAAATTTCAAAATGCTTGAACAAACGATTTTTTGTTTGTTATTTAGTGCCTAAACACAAAATTTAATATTTTTATCTTGAAAAATGACGAACCTCATAAAAAATTTCAACACCTATTTCATCCCCTCAAAGATCGAATTTTCAAAAACGCTTTAACAAATTGTTTTTTTATTTCTTATCAAGTTCCTAAATATAAAGTTTCGTGGTTTTATCCCCAAAAATGACGAACTCCCATACAAACTTTCAACCCTCATTTCACCCCCTCACTGGTCGAAATTTCAGCAACGCTAGAACAAATGTTTAATTTTTTTTTATCAAGTGCTTAAATATAAAGTTTCATGGATTTATATTTTAAAATTAAAATATCCCATACAAACTTTCAACCCCTATTTCAATCTCTTCGTCCCTTCTTTTCGCAATAAAAGGTATCCTATTTTCTTTCTCAGGGTCTAAAGATTGTCTGTGCCAAATTTAATCAAAATCGGTTGAGAGGTTTAAGCGGGAAAGCGTAACAGACAGACAGACAGACAGAGTTACTTTCGCATTTATAATATTTTACAACAGTTGAATAGTAAACAAACTAAGTGTAGGTGTTATAATTTCGTGGACGAACTGATTACCTATCCGTTTCTTTGTCTAAAATGAGTATTACCTTATTACTATGATTGATTACTGGGCTTAAAGTTCGTATAAATGTCTATCGAATTACCTCCTCAAGTTTAAAGCGTAGCTAGTCATGTAGTACTATATTAATTATGTGGTGTAAGTAATTAGATTTTATCTGTATGTAATGTAACAGTCAGTTGAATAAAAAAACTTATACAAATCAGATCAATTAATTGGCGTAATGTGATTCTAGAAAGAGTTTTAATGTTAATAGATAGCTAGCTATAGCTATGTGTAGGTTCCTGTAGGAATGAGATATAACTGTTTAATAAAGACAGTTGCATCAAAATTTTATCATAAATTCCCTAAATTATGGCGCCTACCTACCCTCTAAGTTAGAAAAGTGATCAAATACTAACTTGAAGTCACTCAGTTTAAAAAAAAAACATCGAAATCATTCCAGTAGCTATGGCGTCATGCGCTTCTTGACACGATCACGAAATCTAGATTTCCGCGGGAATGAGGTATTTTCCCGCCATAAAAAGTAGCCTGTGTCCGTGTCTAAGATCCTATCTTTAAATTAACCAAGTCTTATAAAATTCCGTTCAGACGTTAAGGCGTGAATGAGGCAAACTTTTAAAACAAACAATTAAAAATCACTAACCTAGTTTTCTGTCTACTGCCTACGCCTTAAGTACGATAGCATAAATATTAATAGGCCATATCCTTTTCTAGATTACTATCTATCAGCTAACTAAATTTCATCAAAATCCGTTGAGCCGTTTAGGCATGATAGACAAAACTCCCAGCAAAAACCATAAAAAAATCACTAACTCAATTCAGTTTTCTGCCTACTTCCTACCCCCTAAGTACGATGACGTGATCAATTTGATCGTACAACCGTTTGTAGATAACCAACTATTACCTTAATAAATTTCATTAAAATCCGTTCAGCCGTTTAGACGTGAAAGAGCAAAAGTCCCAACAAAAACGACTACAAATCACTAAATCAATTTAGTTATCTGCCAACTGCCTACCCCCTAAGAACGATGGCGTGATTATTTATAGCCTATGACCATTTCTAGGTTATCATCTATCACCATACCAAATTTCATCAAAATCCGTTGAGCCGTTTAGGCGTGAAAGAGTAACAGACAGACAGACAGACAGACAGACAGAGTTACTTTCGCATTTATAATATTAGTATGGATAAATTAATACTAAAATATTTCGATGAAGACACCAATAATGTTTATTGATACATTTTTCTCCTAAGTGCTACTTTCTCAACTTAAAGCAATAAGTTATGCAGTAATTATACTTCTACGAGTATATTTAAACAAATCATCATTCAAAAGCATTTTACCCAAT
Source organism: Pectinophora gossypiella (assembly GCF_024362695.1). NCBI lineage: Eukaryota > Metazoa > Arthropoda > Insecta > Lepidoptera > Gelechiidae > Pectinophora > Pectinophora gossypiella. The sequence continues at coordinate 31,055 of NW_026063265.1, read as the reverse complement.
ACCTAACTTACATTAAGTAAAATTAATCTTTGTCATTTTAGTCACTTATTTTTTTATCATTCACTAAGCAGTAAGCAAAATATATTTACTAAAATAATAAAAAAAAATACGATATTCATGGTAAGTTGGATTAGCTATTTTATAACACAAACGACTTGATATTTTCATGCATTAATTCAGGAAAATAAATGTATAATGAAAAATAAGTTTTTATAACCGATTAAATTTGTGTAATGTGTAGTGTATACATTTTAATGTATTTAACATTTGCAAATTATATTGATTTGTAAATAAATATAAGTTCCATTAAAATTGTACTAAAGAATATTTTATACTAGCGTATATTAGTAACTTAAGTTAGAATTAAGTAAACAAACAAAAAAATATACGCCTTTAAAATAAATATAAGGAAGAAAGGAAACTACCCGGATGCCTGTTTACTCATCATCAAGGAAACTTTAAGAAATAACATTACTACAAAATGTCTGCTCGAAGAAAGATTCAAAAACTTAAACAAATGCCAAGCTGGAAATAGATTAATGAGTACACATAAACGCTACATAGTACAACTCGCGTGTCCTGTAATGGAACGGACAGAATAAAGAATATGTGTTATGGTACGTCGAATCAGTACAGTATAATATTATACATTAGCATTCAATAGTGTATGAATCGTCATCGTCAGTGTGTCAGCAAAGACGCATCATCAATTGCACAGATTTGTGGCTACAAATATATAAATGAAAAGTGTTATTTAGAACATTATTTATTGTGTTGTGGAATAAAATAGGTCAATAATTACCTGTTATCCGGCAGTGACGAACAATTTCATTCATAAACATGGGTAAATATGACGACTGTCAGATGGGCTAAACATGAAAAAAGTCCTTAAACCAAATCCCATTGTTTCGCTATTGTGTTTGAATATCTAAGCCGCAGGAGGATATTAAGTACGACCATGCTTTACCTTTATGGTGTATGTAAAAATAATTAAGCCTATAATCAACAATGAATGTTCTATACCATTCTAAGCAAATTCAAAAACAAATTTGATCATGTCAATTTCTGGCCTCCCACAAGCGGGTCTCACCAGTATTGACAGAAGAATGATCACTCATCGATACAAAAACATACATGAAGTAATTAATACATGTATACAGGCTAAATAAAGTGAAATTGCTAGAAAATACCTACTACTTGGAAAAAACAATAATTGGAGAAGAAAGCACTATCTGACAACGTGAAACTTTGATATTCAAATTTTCAAATCAAATATGGCTAAAACAAAAAAAATACTTAAAAATTGAAAGGTAAAAGAAAACACCTTTAGTTAAAAAAATAGAAAGCGAGTCATATTTTATATACTCTGGTAAAATTGTTTAGTTTTAAATGTTACCAAGTACACCAAATGTTATTAGAAATGAAAGTAACTGCATATAGTTTAATTCATATGTGTACAGTCAACTTACTACCTACGTTTTATTTTTTAAGTCTACATTCGTTATTTATTTACTTATAATGACGCAAATAACAAACAACTATGCTTGTTATTAATTTGCATACACCTACAGTAAATCCAACTTACCATGAATATAACAATGATAATATAATATATACATAGTAAGTGCAGAATAAAAACTTAGGGATTACATGGTTTTATGTTTTCCAGTGGATCTGGTTAGAGCTATGTCACGCTAAATAGTATTCTTTGCATTTCTTCTTACATAACTTTTCAATAGAACACTGTTTCGCATGAGACGGTTCCTCAAAAAACATAATATCGTGTATGACCTAAACTAAAACTTAGGTTTTATATAGTTTTACTAGCTTTTGCCCGCGACTTCGTCCGCGTGGCGTGTTATATAAGAGAGAGATCTTTGTGTGTGTGGGAGTGCATACTTATGCAGTTTAGATTTTTTCATAAGTACATTTTTTTTTCCCAATAACTCCCATTTTTCAAAATACAGCCAAAAATAAACTTTATATTTACTAAGGTATGCATGCATGCTAGATTGAATCAATTGATTGAATTGTTTTTTTTTAATTGATTGTTCATTGAGTTTTAATTTTAATACACACTTCCTCTCTTCCCTTCAACGTTGCTGTGCCCTACAGGGTCCATGTTTTAGTTCCTATGCCTATGTAACACCCCATTAAACAACTGTACCGCTATTCGAAGCCTATATTATTTGAGAGTGGCAACACTGTTTTCCCCTGATTGGTCATATATATATCAGTCCCTGTTACGCATCCCTTTGTCTCTCTCTCTCTCCCCTCCACCTGGCAGTGTACTCGAGAGTGTTGAGAGTTCAGGAGCTTCATTGGCGATTTGTTTTTCGCACTGAAAGGTCGTAAAAGAACTCCGAGGTGAGTGCTGTTAACTTCATATTCTAATAATTTAACAATTATTCCTAACGGTTTTCCGTTCGAAAAAAAAAAAAAAAAAAAAGTAATAACAGCTATTTTGTCCCTAAAGATTTTTGATTTGGTGTTTTTTCTTGCTAGATGGATAGTGATAGCTCATCCTCCTCCAGTTCGAAGTCGGAAACAAGCCCGTCCAGGGCGGCGCCAGAGGCAGTTGCAGATGCTGGTAGGAAAAGGGTTTCCTCTAAAACAAAAAGATACGGTAAGCGTCGTCGCCTAGATGACTCTAATACTGTTATTAATTCACTGGCGCAACAAGTAAGTGGTATTCAAAACTTTTTGTCGCAATTTGTTGGTCAAAATCAAAATAATGACGGTAATGAAAGTGACGTGTCTCTTAATGTAAGTGGAGAATTATATGAAGATGGACCTTCACAATCCCCACGTGATTTTACTATTTCGGTAAACACGGTTTTAAAAGAACCCGCGGTTCTTAAATCTGATTCTGCAAGTTTGGATTTATTGAACTCTATTCAACATTTCGACTCTGATTCTTGGTCAGACGTACGTTACTCTGATGTGCAGAAAAAATATTGTTCTACCCCCGGGTTTACAGATCTCGATTGCAATGATGAGCTCAAACCGTACGATAGATTCTCTAACCTGTCACTTACAGAAAAGGGATTTGCTGCCATCACACAAGGTTTGTTAAAACAGCATAAAGCAGCAGAGGATGGTTTTAAAGTGCTACTTACATGGCTCAGAACCTCTGACCTGGTAGATATAAACTCTGTGGAGTCAAAGATTACGGAGATTTTCTCACAAGGGGATTTCCAAAAAATTTCTAATGATGTTTTACAAATGGCGTGTGGCCATAGGGCTGATTTGGTTCAGCAACGCCGAGACGCAATATTGCGGTCGGTTAAAGATAAGTTCGTAAGAACGAGCATTCGTAAAATACCGCCAACTTGCGAAAATCTTTTTAAACCTGAAACATTGTCTTTAGTTATAGAAAAATATGGAGGTGTAAATAAGGTGTTTTGGCCTGTTAAATCGCAGAACAGTGGTTCTAAATCATATTCAGCTGCGCAAGCTGGTCAGAAAGTACCCAAATCGGGCAAGTTACCTGCGCAAGGTATACTAAACTACTCGGCTCCTACGGGGATTCGCAATATGGCCCCAGGACATGGAGCGCCGTTTTATAATTTTATGCCTTCGCAAGGCATGTACCCTTTTCCCGGCCAATCGTTTTTACCCAATTTTATCAGGTTTCCCGCGCCAGGGCCTAATTTTCGGGCAAGAGCCCCAGGGACGCATAACACTACCATTAGAGATACCAAGCAGGGCCCTTGCCGTAGGGCTCAAACTGGCCGAAAAAACTGACTTAACCTTTCAAGCTGGGCGGCTTCAAAACTTTTATTGCGCTTGGAAAAACTTAAATGCTCCTTCCACAATTTTAAAAATTATTTCAGAAGGGTACCGCATACCCTTTTACAAGAAACCCCCTCTTTACATGCCAAACATGGAAACAAGCATGCAAACACGCTACTCAGAGGAGATGGAGGCACATATTCAAGAAATGAAGGATATGCGAATACTGGAAAGTGCACAACTGTCGCCCAGTTTCATTTCCAACATGTTCCTTATAACAAAGGACGACGGTACCTACCGTCCTATTTTCAATTTGAAAAATCTAAACGAGTATGTCTATCTCAGCAAGTTCAGGTTAATCAACCACCACAGAATACCCACTTTTTTACAACCCAACGATTGGTTAGTAAAAATAGACCTCTCGAACGCGTATTTCCACCTGCCGATTGCGCCCAGTCACAGGCCATTCCTGCGGCTAATATACAACAACGAGCTCTTGCAGATGACATGCTTGCCTTTTGGTCTAGCTTCGGCACCAAAGATCTTTGCAACCTTCACCAACTGGGTCACGCAAACGCTGAGGAGTCGGGGCATTCGAGCCTTGATTTATCTGGACGATTTCCTGCTGGCCAATCAGGATCGAATAGTCCTTCAATCACAGGTAAGAACGGCAATTCATTTACTAGAATCCTTAGGCTGGCAAATAAATCACAAGAAGTCAATCCTAGAACCCCAAAATCGTATACAGTACTTGGGGATAATATGGGACACGTTCACAAACACAAAGACCTTACCATATCAAAAGCAAAGTTCTGTAAAGCAAAAGCTCATTCGGGTATTGACCCGAAAAAAGTGCAATTTAAGGGAATTACAAAGTCTAATAGGAAGTCTCAACTTTGCGAGTCTGGTAGTCCCACATGGGCGACTTCATTTCAGGGAGTTGCTCGAGCACTGCCATACCCTATTGAACAAAGACCCGCTCACATGCTTCCCAATATCCGAGAATGCAATGTTGAACATAAAGTGGTGGCTAAAACACTATTCAAAGAATTCGATCTTGCATCCCCCGGCAGTCGAGCACTACCTATCGACAGATGCTTCAGGTTCGGGGTGGGGAGCTCAATTGGACAACAAAAGATTAAGCGGCCAGTGGAGTCCACAAGAGCTAAAGCTCCACTCGAATCAGAGAGAGATGCTGGCCATTCTAAAAGTGCTCCAGGAACACTGTCATCTTCTCGCGAAAACCTCTGTATCAATTCAGTCGGACAACAGGACTGCGCTCTCCTACCTCCGCAATCAGGGAGGAACCCGCTCGAAACCATTAATGAGGTTGACTTACCAAATCTACCACATTTTGACAAAACACAATATTCATCTTTCACTGCACCACCTCCCGGGCAGGTACAATATAGAAGCAGACCACCTATCTCGCGATTCGCATCCTCATCACCCCGAGTGGCACTTGCTTCCAGACTTGACCGAGAAGGTCTTCATGAAGTTGGGAGTGCCGACTATAGATCTATTTGCATCCCATCGTGCCCATGTTGTGCCCGAATACGTGTCCCTAGACGCGACGGATCACAAGGCTTTGTTTGTCGATGCGTTCTCGAGACAATGGCATTACAGTCTGGCGTGGGTGTTCCCACCCCCCTTTCTTATCCCCAAAGTTCTAGCTCATCTGAACAACTCGACAGGGTTCTTTCTGTTAGTGGTGCCCCGTTGGGAAAAAGCATTTTGGCGCCCCGACTTGAGGAAACGGACAGTGGCCCCCCAGTTCACAGTCCGCAACCTGCAGAAAGTTTTGATAGACACAAGGACCCACCGTCCTCCCCCCAGGGTACAAGAGCTGACCTTAGAAATATGGAAATGTGGGGGTGGGATCAGGCTTTGAAAGGCTGGAATCCTGATCAAGTTAAACTTCTTTTGTCTAGTTGGCGAAATTCCACAAAAAAGACTTATTTGCCAGCTTGGAAAAGGTGGTGTAATTGGGCTAAGAATAATGAGGTACCATTTCGACGTCCCACGGGATCGGGCTTAGCTAGGTTTTTATCCGACCTATGCCAAAAAGAAAATCTATCGTACAACAGTATTTTGCTTCATAAGTCCGTTGTAGCTACTCTTTGTGATCCGAATAGTTCAACCAATTTAAGTTCACACCCAATGGTTTCACGAATACTCAAAGCAATTTCTATTCAAAAACCTAAACAACCCAAACCTCCTATTTGGGATGTAGATAGGTTATCTTCTTGGCTGGCAAATAACTTTAGTCTAGAAAATACGCTTTATGTATGTTCACAGAGAACTGCATGCATTCTTCTTCTTTGTTCTGGTCGAAGGGTACATGATCTGACATTATTGTCGATAGATCCAAATTATTGTTCTATTGTTAATGATTACATAATATTTTGGCCCCTTTATGGATCTAAAACTGATTGTTTTGAGTATAGGCAGTCAGGCTGGCGCTTACTAAGTCATCCTGACAATAACGCACTTAGTCCGGTCTATTGGGTTAAAACTTTATTAAGGTTGTCGCAATCGAGAAGAGACACATGTAAAATAAATAATTTATTTTTGACAGTTCGTGGAGAGCCCAGAGCCGCTTCGCGTACAGTTATCGCAAATTGGGTGAAGAGTCTCATGAAGAACGCCGGGATCGAAGCATCTGCAGGCAGTACACGGTCGGCGGTCGCGTCCAAAGACTGGCTACTTAATTTTCCACTAGATGACATTTTGGCCCGCGGCAACTGGAGAACAGGAAATACTTTTTCACGATTCTATAGACGGGAAATCAGGTCAGAACCTTCAGCTGCTCCATCAGCTGTTTCTAGATTATTTCAACCTATTTGATCACCTTTTTTTTTCAATTTAGTTATTATATTACTTACTTATTCATTCACACAAATGCCTTGTTATTTTTCTGTTCGTAATTACGTGTCGCAATAACTTTCATTGGATACCTACACTGTTATATGATGTTTATGATGATTTTCTGGAAATTTAGCTCTAGTTGCCTTATTGCTTTTGTATTCTGTTTTTGAGAGATAGATACATAAGGTGTTTACCTAATCGAATATGCGTTGTGATTATTTTTTCTATATGTTAATAATCATGTTCTTTGCTTATAGTCAAATGAGGAAAAAGTTGTGTTTAGACTGTGTTTTTATTTAGTGAAATAAAATGAACATTTACCCACCTTGTTTTATATTTTTTCTTATTCCTGCCTACCTACATAATTATCTTACACAAACCAGCTTAACATAAGTACTACTTACTTGTTTATTCATACACAGTACATTATAATGGGTCATTTCTATTTTCATAGTTCACATCTATCACATTGGCGACCCTCCACCAGGCGATACTAGACACGTCTCAAATAATATAGGCTTCGAATAGCGGTACAGTTGTTTAATGACAGCGTTTTACCTACCAATAAAACGCTTATTAAACATACTTACCATATTCGAAGCCTAGCTTTTATTTCTGCCTGGTGCATAAATAAATAAATTCTTAATTATTTATGTTTGAGACGCAATGAAGCTCCTGAACTCTCAACACTCTCGAGTACACTGCCAGGTGGAGGGGAGAGAGAGAGAGACAAAGGGATGCGTAACAGGGACTGATATATATATGACCAATCAGGGGAAAACAGTGTTGCCACTCTCAAATAATATAGGCTTCGAATATGGTAAGTATGTTTAATAAGCGTTTTATTGGTAGGTAAAACGCTGTCATTGTACTACATGGAATGCAATAAATAATTTAATTGAATTGAATTGAAAATATCTATCTTACGCGGTTTCGATTTTTTCATACAAATGTTTTTTTCCCACTAACTCCCGTTTCCGTGGGAATTTTGCAATATCCTGTTGCAACTAAGCTTTAAGTTAACTAAGGTACCTGCATGCCAAATTTCAAGCGTCTAACTTAAGCGGTTTAGATTTTTCATACAAAAAGATTTTCCCGCTAATTTCCGTTCCCGTGGGAATTCCGAGAATTCCTTTCTTAGTGCACCTCTACGGTACCTAAGCTATGTCCCTTCCAAATTTCAAATGCCTACGTTTAGCCGTTCAGGCTATGCGTTGATATGTCAGTCACTGAGTCAGTCAGTTTCTCCTTTTATTTAGATTTGATTTTTTCATACAAATGTTTTTTCCCGCTAACTACCGTTCCCGTGGGAATTTTGTAATATCCTGTTGCAACTAAGCTTTAAGTTTACTAAAGTACCTGCATGCCAAATTTCAAACGTCTAACTTGAGTGGTTTAGATTTTTCATACAAAAGGATTTTCCCGCTAATTCCCGTTCCCGTGGGAATTTCGGGAATTCCTTTCTTAGTACACCTCTACGGTATCTAAGGTACCTGCATGCCAAATTTCAAACGTCTAACTTGAGTGGTTTAGATTTTTCATACAAAAGGATTTTCCCGCTAATTCCCGTTCTCGTGGGAATTTCGGGAATTCCTTTCTTAATGCACCTCTACGGTACCTAGGGTACCTGCATGACAAATTTCAAACGTCTAACTTGAGTGGTTTAGATTTTTCATACAAAAGGATTTTCCCGCTAATTCCCGTTCCCGTAGGAATTTCGGAAATTCCTTTCTTAGTACACCTCTACGGTATCTAAGGTATCTGCATGCCAAATTTCAAACGTCTAACTTGAGTGGTTTAGATTTTTCATACAAAAGGATTTTCCCGCTAATTCCCGTTCCCGTAGGATTTTCGGGAATTCCTTTCTTAGTACACCTCTACGGTATCTAAGGTACCTGCATGACAAATTTCAAACATCTAACTTGAATGGTTTAGATTTTTCATACAAAAGGATTTTCTTGCTAATTCCCGTTCTCGTGGGAATTTCGGGAATTCCTTTCTTAGTGCACCTCTACGGTACTTAAGGTATCTGCATGCCAAATTTCAAACGTCTAACTTGAGTGGTTTAGATTTTTCATACAAAAGGATTTTCCCGCTAATTCCCGTTCCCGTAAGAATTTCGGAAATTCCTTTCTTAGTACACCTCTACGGTATCTATGGTACCTGCATGCCAAATTTCAAACGTCTAACTTGAGTGGTTTAGATTTTTCATACAAAAGGATTTTCCCGCTAATTCCCGTTCCCGTAAGAATTTCGGAAATTCCTTTCTTAGTACACCTCTACGGTATCTAAGGTACCTGCATGCCAAATTTCAAACGTCTAACTTGAGTGGTTTAGATTTTTCATACAAAAGGATTTTCCCGCTAATTCCCGTTCTCGTGGGAATTTCGGGAATTCCTTTCTTAATGCACCTCTACGGTACCTAAGGTACCTGCATGACAAATTTCAAACGTCTAACTTGAGTGGTTTAGATTTTTCATACAAAAGGATTTTCCCGCTAATTCCCGTTCCCGTAGGAATTTCGGAAATTCCTTTCTTAGTACACCTCTACGGTATCTAAGGTATCTGCATGCCAAATTTCAAACGTCTAACTTGAGTGGTTTAGATTTTTCATACAAAAGGATTTTCCCGCTAATTCCCGTTCCCGTAGGATTTTCGGGAATTCCTTTCTTAGAACACCTCTACGGTATCTAAGGTATCTGCATGCCAAATTTCAAACGTCTAACTTGAGTGGTTTAGATTTTTCATACAAAAGGATTTTCCCGCTAATTCCCGTTCTCGTTAGAATTTCGGAAATTCCTTTCTTAGTACACCTCTACGGTATCTAAGGTACCTGCATGCCAAATTTCAAACGTCTAACTTGAGTGGTTTAGATTTTTCATACAAAAGGATTTTCCCGCTAATTCCCGTTCCCGTGGGAATTTCGGAAATTCCTTTCTTAGTACACCTCTACGGTATCTAAGGTACCTGCATGCCAAATTTCAAACGTCTAACTTGAGTGGTTTAGATTTTTCATACAAAAGGATTTTCCCGCTAATTCCCGTTCTCGTGGGAATTTCGGGAATTCCTTTCTTAATGCACCTCTACGGTACCTAGGGTACCTGCATGACAAATTTCAAACGTCTAACTTGAGTGGTTTAGATTTTTCATACAAAAGGATTTTCCCGCTAATTCCCGTTCCCGTAGGAATTTCGGAAATTCCTTTCTTAGTACACCTCTACGGTATCTAAGGTATCTGCATGCCAAATTTCAAACGTCTAACTTGAGTGGTTTAGATTTTTCATACAAAAGGATTTTCCCGCTAATTCCCGTTCCCGTAGGATTTTCGGGAATTCCTTTCTTAGTACACCTCTACGGTATCTAAGGTACCTGCATGACAAATTTCAAACATCTAACTTGATTGGTTTAGATTTTTCATACAAAAGGATTTTCTTGCTAATTCCCGTTCTCGTGGGAATTTCGGGAATTCCTTTCTTAGTGCACCTCTACGGTACTTAAGGTATCTGCATGCCAAATTTCAAACGTCTAACTTGAGTGGTTTAGATTTTTCATACAAAAGGATTTTCCCGCTAATTCCCGTTCCCGTGGGAATTTCGGGAATTCCTTTCTTAGTACACCTCTACGGTATCTAAGGTACCTGCATGCCAAATTTCAAACGTCTAACTTGAGTGGTTTAGATTTTTCATACAAAAGGATTTTCCCGCTAATTCCCGTTCCCGTAAGAATTTCGGAAATTCCTTTCTTAGTACACCTCTACGGTATCTAAGGTACCTGCATGCCAAATTTCAAACGTCTAACTTGAGTGGTTTAGATTTTTCATACAAAAGGATTTTCCCGCTAATTCCCGTTCTCGTGGGAATTTCGGGAATTCCTTTCTTAATGCACCTCTACGGTACCTAAGGTACCTGCATGACAAATTTCAAACGTCTAACTTGAGTGGTTTAGATTTTTCATACAAAAGGATTTTCCCGCTAATTCCCGTTCCCGTAGGAATTTCGGAAATTCCTTTCTTAGTACACCTCTACGGTATCTAAGGTATCTGCATGCCAAATTTCAAACGTCTAACTTGAGTGGTTTAGATTTTTCATACAAAAGGATTTTCCCGCTAATTCCCGTTCCCGTAGGATTTTCGGGAATTCCTTTCTTAGAACACCTCTACGGTATCTAAGGTATCTGCATGCCAAATTTCAAACGTCTAACTTGAGTGGTTTAGATTTTTCATACAAAAGGATTTTCCCGCTAATTCCCGTTCTCGTTAGAATTTCGGAAATTCCTTTCTTAGTACACCTCTACGGTATCTAAGGTACCTGCATGCCAAATTTCAAACGTCTAACTTGAGTGGTTTAGATTTTTCATACAAAAGGATTTTCCCGCTAATTCCCGTTCCCGTGGGAATTTCGGGAATTCCTTTCTTAGTACACCTCTACGGTATCTAAGGTACCTGCATGACAAATTTCAAACATCTAACTTGAATGGTTTAGATTTTTCATACAAAAGGATTTTCCCGGTAATTCCCGTTCTCGTGGGAATTTCGGATATTCCTTTCTTATTGCACCTCTACGGTACCTAAGGTACCTGCATGACAAATTTCAAACGTCTAACTTGAGTGGTTTAGATTTTTCATACAAAAGGATTTTCCCGCTAATTCCCGTTCCCGTAGGAATTTCGGGAATTCCTTTCTTAGTGCACCTCTACGGTATCTAAGGTACCTGCTTGCCAAATTTCAAACGTCTAACTTGAGTGGTTTAGATTTTTCATACAAAAGGATTTCCCTTCACTACTCTGCTCCTATTGATTGTAGCGTGATGAAAAGTATACTATAACCTGTCCAGGAGTGTGAAGAATAATTGTACCAAGTTTCATTAAAATCCGTCCAGTAGTTTTTGTTTCTATAAGGAACATACAGACAGACAGACAGACAGACAGACAGACAGACAGACAGACAGACAAAAATTTAACTGATTGCATTTTTGGCATCAGTATCGACCACTTATCACCCCCTGATAGTTATTTTGAAAAAATATTTAATGTACAGAATTGACCTCTCTACAGATTTATTATAAGTATAGATTATTTTCCCTCGTTAAATAGTAAACAAACTAAGTGTAGGTGTTATAATTTCGTGGACGAACTGATTACCTATCCGTTTCTTTGTCTAAAATGAGTATTACCTTATTACTATGATTGATTACTGGGCTTAAAGTTCGTATAAATGTCTATCGAATTACCTCCTCAAGTTTAAAGCGTAGCTAGTCATGTAGTACTATATTAATTATGTGGTGTAAGTAATTAGATTTTATCTGTATGTAATGTAACAGTCAGTTGAATAAAAAAACTTATACAAATCAGATCAATTAATTGGCGTAATGTGATTCTAGAAAGAGTTTTAATGTTAATAGATAGCTAGCTATAGCTATGTGTAGGTTCCTGTAGGAATGAGATATAACTGTTTAATAAAGACAGTTGCATCAAAATTTTATCATAAATTCCCTAAATTATGGCGCCTACCTACCCTCTAAGTTAGAAAAGTGATCAAATACTAACTTGAAGTCACTCAGTTTAAAAAAAAACATCGAAATCATTCCAGTAGCTATGGCGTCATGCGCTTCTTGACACGATCACGAAATCTAGATTTCCGCGGGAATGAGGTATTTTCCCGCCATAAAAAGTAGCCTGTGTCCGTGTCTAAGATCCTATCTTTAAATTAACCAAGTCTTATAAAATTCCGTTCAGACGTTAAGGCGTGAATGAGGCAAACTTTTAAAACAAACAATTAAAAATCACTAACCTAGTTTTCTGTCTACTGCCTACGCCTTAAGTCATCATCATCATCAGCCGTATGACGCCCACTGCTGGGCATAGGCCTCCCCCAAGGATCTCCACGACGATCGGTCCTGCGCTGCCCGCATCCAGCGGCTTCCCGCGACCTTCACCAGATCGTCGGTCCACCTTGTAGCGGGCCTACCCACTGAGCGTCGTCCGACACGTGGTCGCCACTCCAGAACCTTTCCGCCCCATCGGCCATCGGTTCTCCTCGCTATGTGTCCTGCCCACTGCCACTTCAGCTTTGCAATTCTCCGAGCTATGTCGGTGACTTTAGTTCTCCTGCGGATCTCCTCATTTCTGATTCGATCCAGCAGGGAAATACCGAGCATAGCTCTCTCCATTGCCCGCTGAGCGACACCGAGCCTCCTCACGAGACCCATAGTAAGCGGCCACGTCTCACTGCCGTAGGTCATCACTGGCAACACGCACTGGTCAAAGACTTTCGTCTTGAGACACTGAGGTATTCTGGACGAGAAGATATTCCGCAGCTTCCCGAACGCTGCCCATCCGAGTTGGATCCGACGAGAGATCTCTTTCTCGAAGTTGGACTTACCTAACTGGATTATTTGTCCTAGGTAAATGTACTGGTCTACAACTTCGAGTGTAACGTTCCCAACCTGAACTGGAGTGGGTCTACGCCTTAAGTACGATAGCATAAATATTAATAGGCCATATCCTTTTCTAGATTACTATCTATCAGCTAACTAAATTTCATCAAAATCCGTTGAGCCGTTTAGGCATGATAGACAAAACTCCCAGCAAAAACCATAAAAAAATCACTAACTCAATTCAGTTTTCTGCCTACTTCCTACCCCCTAAGTACGATGACGTGATCAATTTGATCGTACAACCGTTTGTAGATAACCAACTATTACCTTAATAAATTTCATTAAAATCCGTTCAGCCGTTTAGACGTGAAAGAGCAAAAGTCCCAACAAAAACGACTACAAATCACTAAATCAATTTAGTTATCTGCCAACTGCCTACCCCCTAAGAACGATGGCGTGATTATTTATAGCCTATGACCATTTCTAGGTTATCATCTATCACCATACCAAATTTCATCAAAATCCGTTGAGCCGTTTAGGCGTGAAAGAGTAACAGACAGACAGACAGACAGACAGACAGACAGACAGACAGAGTTACTTTCGCATTTATAATATTAGTATGGATGTTTTCCAGTGGATCTGGTTAGAGCTATGTCACGCTAAATAGTATTCTTTGCATTTCTTCTTACATTATTTTTCAATAGAACACTGTTTCGCATGAGACGGTTCCTCAAAAAACATAATATCGTGTATGAGCTAAACTACATTTAGGTTTTATATGGTTTTATGTTTTCCAGTGGATCTGGTTAGAGCCATGTCACGCTAAATGGTGTTTTCTGTATTTCTTCTTGCAATACTTTTCAATAGAACACTGTTTCGCATGAGACGGTTCCTCAAAAAACATAATATCGTGTATGAGCTAAACTAAAACTTAGGGTTTTACATGGTTTTATGTTTTCCAGTGGATCTGGTTAGAGCTATGTCACGCTAAATGGTGTTTTTTGTATTTCTTTTTACTATTCTTTCCAATAGAACACTGTTTCGCATGAGACGGTTCCTCAAAAAACATAATATCGTGTATGAGCTAAACTAAAACTTATGGTTTTACATGGTTTTATGTTTTCCAGTGGATCTGGTTAGAGCTATGTCACGCTAAATTGTGTTCTTTGCATTTCTTCTTGCAATACTTTTCAATAGAACACTGTTTCGCATGAGACGGTTCCTCAAAAAACATAATATCGTGTATGAGCTAAACTAAAACTTATGGTTTTACATGGTTTTATGTTTTCCAGTGGGTCTGGTTAGAGCTATGTCACGCTAAATTGTGTTCTTTGCATTTCTTCTTGCAATACTTTTCAATAGAACACTGTTTCGCATGAGACGGTTCCTCAAAAAACATAATATCGTGTATGAGCTAAACAAAAACTTAGGGTTTTATATGGTTTTATGTTTTCCAGTGGATCTGGTTAGAGCTATGTCACGCTAAATGGTGTTTTTTGCATTTCTTCTTACAATACTTTTCAATAGAACACTGTTTCGCATGAGACGGTTCCTCAAAAAATATAATATCGTATATGAGCTAAACAAAAACTTAGGTTTTATATGGTTTTATGTTTTCCAGTGGATCTGGTTAGAGCTATGTCACGCTAAATGGTGTTTTTTGTATTTCTTCTTGCAATACTTTTCAATAGAACACTGTTTCGCATGAGACGGTTCCTCAAAAAACATAATATCGTGTATGAGCTAAACAAAAACTTAGGGTTTTACATGGTTTTATGTTTTCCAGTGGATCTGGTTAGAGCTATGTCACGCTAAATGGTGTTTTTTGTATTTCTTTTTACTATTCTTTCCAATAGAACACTGTTTCGCATGAGACGGTTCCTCAAAAAACATAATATCGTGTATTAGCTAATCAAAAATGTAGGGTTTTAAATGTTTTTATGTTTTCCAGTGGATCTGGTTAGAGCTATGTCACGCTAAATGGTGTTTTTTGTATTTCTTTTTACTATTCTTTTCAATAGAACACTGTTTCGCATGAGACGGTTCCTCAAAAAACATAATATCGTGTATGAGCTAAACAAAAATTTAGGGTTTTACATGGTTTTATGTTTTCCAGTGGATCTGGTTAGAGCTATGTCACGCTAAATGGTGTTTTTTGTATTTTTTCTTGCAATACTTTTCAATAGAACACTGTTTCGCATGAGACGGTTCCTCAAAAAACATAATATCGTGTATGAGCTAAACAAAAACTTAGGTTTTATATGGTTTTATGTTTTCCAGTGGATCTGGTTAGAGCTATGTCACGCTAAATGGTGTTTTTTGCATTTCTTCTTACAATACTTTTCAATAGAACACTGTTTCGCATGAGACGGTTCCTCAAAAAACATAATATCGTGTATGAGCTAAACAAAAACTTAGGTTTTATATGGTTTTATGTTTTCCAGTGGATCTGGTTAGAGCTATGCCACGCTAAATGGTGTTCTTTGCATTTCTTCTTACAATACTTTTCAATAGAACACTGTTTCGCATGAGACGGTTCCTCAAAAAACATAATATCGTGTATGAGCTAAATTAAAACTTAGGGTTTTACATGGTTTTATGTTTTCCAGTGGATCTGGTTAGAGCTATGTCACGCTAAATGGTGTTCTTTGCATTTCTTCTTACAATACTTTTCAATAGAACACTGTTTCGCATGAGACGGTTCCTCAAAAAACATAATATCGTGTATGAGCTAAACAAAAACTTAGGTTTTATATGGTTTTATGTTTTCCAGTGGATCTGGTTAGAGCTATGTCACGCTAAATGGTGTTTTTTGCATTTCTTCTTACAATACTTTTCAATAGAACACTGTTTCGCATGAGACGGTTCCTCAAAAAACATAATATCGTGTATGAGCTAAACAAAAACTTAGGTTTTATATGGTTTTATGTTTTCCAGTGGATCTGGTTAGAGCTATGTCACGCTAAATGGTGTTTTTTGTATTTCTTCTTGCAATACTTTTCAATAGAACACTGTTTCGCATGAGACGGTTCCTCAAAAAACATAATATCGTGTATGAGCTAAACAAAAACTTAGGGTTTTACATGGTTTTATGTTTTCCAGTGGATCTGGTTAGAGCTATGTCACGCTAAATAGAATTCTTGTCATATCTTCTTTCCATCCTTTATATTATATTAAATAATATTTCATGAGGTATTATTTCGTTCTTTAATTTAATGTGTTTTTAGTGCTTCTGAATGTGATTTTGTTTTAAATACTTAGCTTATTAGCATTCATCAGTATCCAAGAATCCATCATACCACTGCTAATCAATAAACAAACAACGGTCTTTAGCGTTTAAACACCGAAAAAACAAACCTGCCTGTTAATTTTTTACTTGTTTCATTAAACAGGAATTTGCATATCGATCGTTTTCAATTAACTTCGAACAGTTACAACTACACGTAAACTGAGCATGTAGTCTATTTACAGCAAGATCGTGACCGCTGACTGCAGCTCCCCTTCTCCCTCCATTTCACTCCCAATC
Source organism: Pectinophora gossypiella (assembly GCF_024362695.1). Taxonomy (NCBI): domain Eukaryota; kingdom Metazoa; phylum Arthropoda; class Insecta; order Lepidoptera; family Gelechiidae; genus Pectinophora; species Pectinophora gossypiella. Next base: position 14,552 of record NW_026063265.1, on the reverse strand, counting down.
GACATTTTCACCTTTGCTGATATGATTACTCCACAGGATACCTCCATCCCCTGCATACCTGGTCGCTAGATTCGGCTGGCACGTCATATCGGTTTGACAGCCAACTCACGTAACTATTGTTGATCGACCCACAGTCCACTGAAGTGCCTACGACGAAGGGAACAACATGGACAGTTCTACTCCGAATTACTCCAACCCATGCGATGTTCATCCACGCGACAACCCACCTGATCTGAGTGGAACTTAACTGAAGCAAGAGAGTGATGCCTAATTCCATCTGCCAACTAGCTCCACTTCTCTCCCGTGCACCAGTCGCACCCACACCGACGTGTTCATCTTGCCAGTTTTCCTCACACCCGTCCACTTGTCTCTTGAAGATTGGCGTCCACAACACCAACGGTTGGTTAGGTCATGCAAGCATTGTTACAATTGATAAAAACACATATTTTCATTTAGTGAATGTGATAACCTGTACTAATAATTTGGTCAACTTAGCGATGATAACTCAATGTAAGTATTAACAAACTCGGTACGTGTTTGTTATTGTCAATAATATCTTTAAATTATACAACTCGCTTATGTTTGACAATTACTGAGTAATTGCTTTGCTTATTGCATGCTAATTGCTGAAAATTGCTTTTTATTTTAAATTCCTTAGCTAAAAATTGCTTTTTCTTTCATATTTCTCTGCTTATTGAATGACTATTGCTAACTCATTAGATAGAACCTAATTCTCATATAAGTAGGTGGATGCGGCCTCGATTAGCGGGGGAACCACATGTAAAAAAGCGAGCTACTGGGTGTACCTCCTGGGTAGTTTGGAAATCACCTAATATATATATGTATATATTTATAAATAAAAGTTAATATATATAAATTAACATTAATTTTTTTTTAACAGGAAATGCACAATGCTAAAAACTGCGTAGGAGATTTTAATACAATAGTACTACCAAGCCTGATGTTGGCCGCTATTTCAATGAATGCAGCAGTGTGACAGCTAGCAATCAAAAGTAACAAGATATCGAGGTACGTTACATGACGATCACGACTATTTTGGCAAAAACGTATCGCTATAGACTAAGGAAAAAATAATAATATATATTTTATTTACAGGAAATGCAGATGGCAATAAACTGTGTAGGAGTTCATGATTGCAATAGAATAAAATCGACCAAGCCTGAAGTCAGCAGCCCCTTCAATGAATGCAGCAGTGTGACAGCCAGCAATCAAAAGTTACAAGATATCGAGGTACGTTTCATGACGACCACGACTATTTTGGCAAAAACGTATCGCTATAGACTAAGGAAAAAAAAATAATATATATTTTATTTACAGGAAATGCAGATGGCAATAAACTGTGTAAGAGTTCATGATTGCGATAGAATAAAATCGACCAAGCCTGAAGTCAGCAGCCCCTTCAATGAATGCAGCAGTGTGACAGCCAACAATCAAAAGTTACAAGATATCGAGGTACATTTCATGACGACCACGACTATTTTGGCTAAAACGTATCGCTATCGACTAAGGAAAATAAATTATATATTTTATTTACAGGAAATGCAGAAGGCAAAAAACTGCGTAGGAGATCATTAATACAAAAGTATTATATAAACCAAACCTGATGTTGCCAGCTCCTTCAATGAATGCAGCAGTGTGACAGCCAGCAATCAAAAGTAACAAGATGTCGAGGTACGTTACATGACGACCACAACTATTTTGGCAAAAACGTATTGCTATCGACTAAGTAAAATAAATTACATATAATATTATATATTTTATTTACAGGAAATGCAGAAGGCAAAAAACTGCGTAGGAGATCATTAATACAATAGTATTATATAAACCAAGCCTGATGTTGGCCGCTCATTCAAAGAATGCAGCAGTGTGACAGCCAGCAATCAAAAGTAACAAGATGTCGAGGTACGTTACATGACGATCACGACCACTTTGGCATAAACGTATCGCTATAGACTAAGGAAAAAAAATGTAATATATATTTTATTCACAGGAAATGCAGAGTGCAATAAACTGTGTAGGAGATTATGATTGCAATAGAATAAAATCGACCAAGCCTGAAGTCCTTCAATGCACGCAGCAGTGTGACAGCCAGCAATTAAAAGTTACAAGATATCGAGGTACGTTACATGACGACCACGACTATTTTGGCAAAGACGTATCGCTATCGACCAAGGAAAAGAAATCCATACTAATATTATAAATGCGAAAGTAACTCTGTCTGTCTGTCTGTCTGTCTGTTACTCTTTCACGCCTAAACGGCTCAACGGATTTTGATGAAATTTGGTATGGTGATAGATGATAACCTAGAAATGGTCATAGGCTATAAATAATCACGCCATCGTTCTTAGGGGGTAGGCAGTTGGCAGATAACTAAATTGATTTAGTGATTTGTAGTCGTTTTTGTTGGGACTTTTGCTCTTTCACGTCTAAACGGCTGAACGGATTTTAATGAAATTTATTAAGGTAATAGTTGGTTATCTACAAACGGTTGTACGATCAAATTGATCACGTCATCGTACTTAGGGGGTAGGAAGTAGGCAGAAAACTGAATTGAGTTAGTGATTTTTTTATGGTTTTTGCTGGGAGTTTTGTCTATCATGCCTAAACGGCTCAACGGATTTTGATGAAATTTAGTTAGCTGATAGATAGTAATCTAGAAAAGGATATGGCCTATTAATATTTATGCTATCGTACTTAAGGCGTAGGCAGTAGACAGAAAACTAGGTTAGTGATTTTTAATTGTTTGTTTTAAAAGTTTGCCTCATTCACGCCTTAACGTCTGAACGGAATTTTATAAGACTTGGTTAATTTAAAGATAGGATCTTAGACACGGACACAGGCTACTTTTTATGGCGGGAAAATACCTCATTCCCGCGGAAATCTAGATTTCGTGATCGTGTCAAGAAGCGCATGACGCCATAGCTACTGGAATGATTTCGATGTTTTTTTTTAAACTGAGTGACTTCAAGTTAGTATTTGATCACTTTTCTAACTTAGAGGGTAGGTAGGCGCCATAATTTAGGGAATTTATGATAAAATTTTGATGCAACTGTCTTTATTAAACAGTTATATCTCATTCCTACAGGAACCTACACATAGCTATAGCTAGCTATCTATTAACATTAAAACTCTTTCTAGAATCACATTACGCCAATTAATTGATCTGATTTGTATAAGTTTTTTTATTCAACTGACTGTTACATTACATACAGATAAAATCTAATTACTTACACCACATAATTAATATAGTACTACATGACTAGCTACGCTTTAAACTTGAGGAGGTAATTCGATAGACATTTATACGAACTTTAAGCCCAGTAATCAATCATAGTAATAAGGTAATACTCATTTTAGACAAAGAAACGGATAGGTAATCAGTTCGTCCACGAAATTATAACACCTACACTTAGTTTGTTTACTATTTAACGAGGGAAAATAATCCTTACTAATATTATAAATGCGAAAGTAACTCTGTCTGTCTGTCTGTCTGTTACGCTTTCCCGCTTAAACCTCTCAACCGATTTTGATTAAATTTGGCACAGACAATCTTTAGACCCTGAGAAAGAAAATAGGATACCTTTTATTGCGAAAAGAAGGGACGAAGAGATTGAAATAGGGGTTGAAAGTTTGTATGGGATATTTTAATTTTAAAATATAAATCCATGAAACTTTATATTTAAGCACTTGATAAAAAAAAATTAAACATTTGTTCTAGCGTTGCTGAAATTTCGACCAGTGAGGGGGTGAAATGAGGGTTGAAAGTTTGTATGGGAGTTCGTCATTTTTGGGGATAAAACCACGAAACTTTATATTTAGGAACTTGATAAGAAATAAAAAAACAATTTGTTAAAGCGTTTTTGAAAATTCGATCTTTGAGGGGATGAAATAGGTGTTGAAATTTTTTATGAGGTTCGTCATTTTTCAAGATAAAAATATTAAATTTTGTGTTTAGGCACTAAATAACAAACAAAAAATCGTTTGTTCAAGCATTTTGAAATTTTTACCAGTATGGGGGTGAAATACGGGTTGAATGTTTGTATGGGTATTCGTCATTTTTGAAGATAAAACCATGAAACTTGGTACGTAGGTCTCTTAGGATGTGCAGAGTTTTTCAACAAACGGATTTTCCGAAATTCGAACGGAATGGAACGGATTCGGAACGGGAACTACAAAGCCAAACTTTTTGTATACAAAATATTAACCACTCAAATTCAAATTCAAATTCAAAAATATCTTTATTCAGTAGGTAACATAGTTACACTTTGAATCGTCAATTTTACATAACGAACGTCTCATCCGCCTAAAACTACTGCAGCTTCTCACAACCTGTATAGCCGGGGAAAAGAAGCTGCAAGAAAAACCTCGGCACAGGGCCCTAGACGTTCTTTAAAAAAATAAAAATAAACATAAAACATAAAATATTGGTATACAATTGAGTAATTTAGCTGCCTAATATCAGTTCTCAGACAGTTAATCCCATGCATTCATATCTTCTAAATAATCACTAACTTTATAATAACCTTTTTTGTAAAGTTTTTGTTTAACTACTGTCTTAAAACAGTTGAAAGGCAAATTCTGAATGTCAATGGGAATCTTATTGTAAAAACGTATACATTGCCCCTTAAAAGATTTAGTAATCTTATGTAATCGACTGACTTGTAAAGCAAGTTTATTTTTATTCCTGGTATTAACAATGTGCCGATCGCTATTTTTTGCAAATAATCCTATATGCACTGAACCTAGGAACATGATATTTAGTAGTTTTGGGTGTATCAAGTTAAAAAAATTTGGCTTTTGTAGATAAAGTTCCTTTTAACGAATACTCTGCATCGCCGCCACTGCCGTCGGTCGTCGTTCGTCGTCGCGCACATTCGCCGAAGTGTGGCGGCAGTCAACGGCGCTGTCTTGTGGTGGGGGAGCGCACGTGGTGTATACGTGGCCTGCTCGCGAGTGTCGAGTCCAAACAATTTCTACATTTTAACAAATAATAACAAAATAGCAAACGTTGTGTACAAAAAAGTTTTAAATTAGGTCATTTTAAAATATTTTTGTACACAACGTGACGCTGACCCCTGTAAGTGTCTTGGACATAAGGGACCGATAAATATTCCTAGGTAATTTCTGCCACTCAATGGAATACATAGGTACTTTATAACGACTGTAAACAGATATTTTTTATTTTTTTTAAATATACCTACTTACTCTCTTTTAATCACATGCTATACCGTTCCTTTTATATAATCCTTAATATTCAAATTAAAAGTACGCAGACGAAGTCGCGGGTACCAGCTAGTTATATATAATATTTAATATATATTTTATTTGTAGGAAATGCAGAAGGCAAAAAACTGCGTAGGAGATTATTAATACAATAGTATTATATCAACCAAGCCTGATGTCGGTAGCTTCTTCAATGAATGCAGCAGTGTGACAGCCAGCAATCAATAGTAACAAGAATCTAGGTACGTTACATGACGACCACGACCACTTTGGCAAAAACGTATCGCTATCGACTAAGAAAAGGATATTATATCTATACGTTATTATAAATATACGTTATTATAAATAAATTAATATTATTTTATTTTTAACAGGAAACACAGAAGGCAAAGAAGCAGATGTCATCAAAAAAGATCTTTGTTCCTGCAATGTTTCCGCAGACGATACATCCAACAGAGCGAAGTGGAAGGAAAAGACTCGGAAAAAAGACCCCACCACCATATGGGAACAATGCAAGGGAGAGAGAGAGAATATAATGTTATATTTTTATTTTTTGATAACATAAAATAAACCAACAATATCCTACACATTTTTTATTTCTTTTTGTGTCTGTCTTAATAGTTATTACAAATCTGTGATGCGAAATAAACTATACGAAAACGTCAATCCACATACAACGCCCGCGAAGCTGCTTTAGCAGCGAGCGCACTTAGCACCATCTAGTTATTATTATATTATATTATATAAAGCTACAAACCCACTGACTGACTGACTGACTGACTCACTGACATAATTGTTCTCCCAAAAGGAGCGTCGGGGGGTCAAAATGATGTATGGGGGGTGTGATTGGGACCTCCCGGTGAGTATGGGAAAAATCCTAAATCTTGGAAAACTGCTCCGCATCAGGGAGACACCCTACAGTCTGGCGCAACTATTATAGCTGGATCAAATTTTTTTTCGCAAAACCTTCTTAAATCTTGGTCAAATTCTATTGTGTGTGAAAAAAAATCAAAATGGCGGAAAAACAAGATGGCCGCCATACAAAATTTTGTTTTTCCAGAAAATGTCTCGGGGGCAAAAACAATGTATGGGGGCGTAATCGGAAGGTCATGTTGAGTATGTAAATGCTTCTTGATCTTCAGAAACTGCTCCGCATCAGGGAGACACCCTACGGCCTGGCCAAACTATCGCACCTAGAACATTATTTTTTTCCACCAATCCTATTAAAATCTTGGTCAAATTTAATTGCCGTTGAAAAAAAATCAAAATGGCGGAAATTCAAGATGGCCGCCATACAAATTTTTCGTTTTTCCTGAAAATGCCTCGGGGGTAAAAATGATGTATAGGAATGTGATCGGATCGTCATGTTGAGTATTTCAATACTGCTCGATCTTGAAAAACTGCTCCGCATCAGGGAGACACCCTACGGCCTGGCAAAACTATCGCACCTGGAACATTTTTGTTTTCATGAAACCTATTTAAATCTTGGTCAAATTTTATCGCCGGTGAAAAAAAAAAACAAAATGGCCGAAAAACAAGATGGCCGCCATACAAATTTTTGTTTTTCCAGATAATCTCTTACGAGGTAAAAATGATGTATTGGGGTGTGATCGGAACGTCATCTTGGAAAACTGCTCCGCATCAGGGAGACACCCTAAGGCCTGGCAAAACTATCGCACCTAGAACGATATTTTTTTCACGAAACCTATTTAAATCTTGGTCAAATCCAATCCCCGCTGAAAAAAAACCAAAATGGCGGAAAAACAAGATGGCCGCCATACAAAATTTTCGTTTTTCCCGAAAATGCCTCGGGGGTAAAAATGATGTATAGGAATGTGATCGGATCGTCATGTTGAGTATTGCAATACTGCTCGATCTTGAAAAACTGCTCCGCATCAGGGAGACACCCTACGGCCTGGCAAAACTATCGCACCTGGAACATTTTTGTTTTCACGAAACCTATTTAAATCTTGGTCAAATTTTATCGCCGGTGAAAAAAAAACAAAATGGCCGAAAAACAAGATGGCCGCCATACAAATTTTTGTTTTTCCAGAAAATCTCTTACGAGGTAAAAATGATCATCTTGGAAAACTGCTCCGCATCAGGGAGACACCCTAAGGCCTGGCAAAACTATCGCACCTAGAACGATATTTTTTTCACGAAACCTATTTAAATGTTGGTCAAATCCAATCCCCGCTGAAAAAAAACCAAAATGGCGGAAAAACAAGATGGCCGCCATTCAAAATTTTATTTTTCCAGAAAATGTCTCGTGGGTAAAAACTGTGTATGGGGGTGTAATCGGAACGTATTGTTGAGTATGGAAATACTTCTTGATCTTGAAAACCTGCTCCGCATCAGGGAGACACCCTACGGCCTGGCGAAACTATCTCACCTAGAACGGTGCTTTTTTCACAAAACCTATTTAAATCTTGGTCAAATTCAATCCCCGGGGACAAAAAAACAAAATGGCCGAAAAACAAGATGGCCGCCATACAAAATTTTCTTTTTTCAAGTAAAAGCTTCAGGGATAAAAGTTATGTATGAGGGTTTGATCGGAACGTCTTGTTGAGTATGGAAATACTTTCAGATCTTTGAAAACTGCTCCGCGTCAGGGAGTCACCCTACGGCCTGGCAAAACTATAGCACCTAGAACTTTTTGGATTTCACGAGACATATTCGAGTCTTGGTCAAATTCAATCGCCGGCAGAAAACAAGATGGCCGCCATACAAAGCTTCGAACTAATACAGGACACGCGAGCAGCTTGCTGCGAGCGAACCACGCGACATCTAGTTATATTATATATAGCTACAAACCCACTGACTGACTGACTGACTGACTGACTCACTCACTGACATAATTGTTCTCCCAGAAGGAGCGTCGGGGGGTCAAAATGATGTATGGAGGGTGTGATCGGGACCTCCCGGTGAGTATAGGAAAACTTCCAGATCTTGGAAAACTGCTCCGCATAAGGGAGACACCCTACGGCCTGGCGCAACTATTATACCTAGATCAATTTTTTTTTCGCACAACCTATTTAAATCTTGGTCAAATTCTATTGTGGGTGAAAAAAAAAAACAAAATGGCCGAAAAACAAGATGGCCGCCATACAAAAAATTGTTTTCCCAGAAAATGTCTCGGAGGTAAAAATGATGTATGGGGGGTGTGATCGGGAACTCCCGGTGAGTATGGGAAAACTTCCAGATCTTGGAAAACTGCTCCGCATCAGGGAGACACCCTACGGCCTGGCAAAACTATAAAACCTGGAGCAATTTTTCTTTCGCGAAACATATTTAAATCTTGGTCAAATCCAATCCCCGGTGAAAAAAAAACAAAATGGCGGAAAAACAAGATGGCCGCCATACAAAATTTTCGTTTTTCCTGAAAATGCCTCGAGGGTAAAAATGATGTATAGGGATGTGATCGGATCGTCATGTTGAGTATTTCAATACTGCTTGATCTTGAAAAACTGCTCCGCATCAGGGAGACACCCTACGGCCTGGCAAAACTATAAAACCTAGAGCAATATTTTTTTCACGAAACCTATTTAAATCTTGGTCAAATTCAATCCGCGCTGAAAAAAAACCAAAATGGCGGAAAAACAAGATGGCCGCCATACAAAATTTTCGTTTTTCCCGAAAATGCCTCGGGGGTAAAAATGATGTATGAGGAATGTGATCGAAACATCATGTTGAGTATGGAAATACTTTTCGATCTTCGAAAGCTGCTCCGCATCAGGGAGACACCCTACAGCCTGGCGAAACTATCACACCTGGAACTTTTTTGTTTTCACGAAGCCTATTAAAGTCTTGGTCAAATTTTATCGCCAGTGAAAAAAAAAACAAAATGGCCGAAAAACAAGATGGCCGCCATACAATTTTTTTTTCCAGAAAATGTCTCAGAGGTAAAAATGATGTATTGGTGTGTGATCGGAACGCCATCTTGGAAAACTGCTCCGCATCAGGGGTCACCCTACGGCCTGGCAAAACTATAGCACCTAGAACTTTTTTGATTTCACGAGACCTATTTAAATCTTGGTCAAATTTTATCCCCGGTGAAAAAAAAAAAAATGGCCGAAAAACAAGATGGCCGCCATACAAATTTTTGTTTTTCCAGAAAATGTCTCAGAGGTAAAAATGATGTATAGGGGTGTGATCGGAACGTCATCTTGGAAAACTGCTCCGCATCAGGGAGACACCCTACGGCCTGGCGCAACTATCGCACCTAGAACGATTCTTTTTCCACAAAACCTACTTAATTCCTGGTCAAATTCAATCACTGTTGAAAAAAAATCAAAATGGCGGAAAAACAAGATGGCCGCCATACAAAATTTTATTTTTCCACAAAATGTCTCGTGGGTAAAAACTGTGTATGGTGATGTAATCGGAACGTATTGGTAAGTATGGAAATACTTCTCGATCTTGAAAACCTGCTCCGCATCAGAGAGACACCCTACGGCCTGGCAAAACTATCACACGTGGTACTTTTTTGTTTTCACGAAATCTATTTAAATCTTGGTCAAATTCAATCACCGTTGAAAAAAAATCAAAATGGCGGAAAAACAAGATGGCTGCCATACAAAATTTTCGTTTTTCCCGAAAATGCCTCGAAGGTAAAAATTATGTATAGGGATGTGATCGGATCGTCATGTTGAGTATTTTAATACTGCTCGATCTTGAAAAACTGCTCCGCATCAGGGAGACACCCTACGGCCTGGCAAAACTATAAAACCTGGAGCAATATTTTTTTCACAAAACCTATTTAAATCTTGGTCCAATTTTATCGCCGGTAAAAAAAAAACAAAATGGCGGAAAACTAAGATGGCCGCCATACAAAATTTTCGTTTTTCTCGAAAATGCCTCGGGGGTGAATATGATGTATGAGGGATGTGATCAAAATGTCATGTTGAGTATGGAAATACTTCCCGACCTTCAAAAACTGCTCTGCATCAGGGAGACACCCTACGGCCTGGCAAATCTATCGCACCTGGAACTTTTTTGTTTTCACGAAACCTATTTAAATCTTGGTCAAATTTTATCGCCGGTGAAAAAAAAACAAAATGGCCGAAAAACAAGATGGCCGCCATATAAATTTTTGTTTTTCATGAAAATGTCTCGGGTGTAAAAATGATGTACAGGGGTGTGATCGGAACGTCATCTTGGAAAACTGCTCCGCATCAGGGAGACACGCTACGGCCTGGCAAAACTATAGCACCTAGAACTTTTTTGATTTCACGAAAACAAGATGGCCGCCATACAAAGCTTCGAACTAATACAGGACACGCGAGCAGCTTGCTGCGAGCGAACCACGCGAAATCTAGTTATATTATATATAGCTACAAACCCACTGACTGACTGACTGACTGACTGACTCACTGACATAATTGTTCTCCCAGAAGGAGCGTCGGGGGGTCAAAATGATGTATGGGGGGTGTGATCGGGACCTCCCGGTGAGTATGGGAAAAATCCCAAATCTTGGAAAACTGCTCCGCATCAGGGAGACGCCCTACAGTCTGGCGCAACTATTATACCTGGATCATTTTTTTTTTCGCAAAACCTATTTAAATCTTGGTCAAATTCTATTGTGGGTGAAAAAAAATCAAAATGGCGGAAAAACAAGATGGCCGCCATACAAAATTTAGTTTTTCCGGAAAATGTCTCAAGGGTAAAAATTGTGTATGGGAGTGTAATCGGAGTGTCTTGTTGAGTATGGAGACACTTCTCTTTCTTCAAATCTGCTCCGCATCAGGGAGACACCCTACGGCCTGGCAAAACTATCGCACCTGGAACGATTATTTTTTCACAGAACCTATTTAAATCTTAATCAAATTCTATCGTGAGTGAAAAAAAATCAAAATGGCGGAAAAACAAGATGGCCGCCATACAAATTTTTAGTTTTTCCTTAAAATGCCTCGGGGATAAAAATTATGTATGAGGGTTTTGATCGGAACGTCATGTAGAGTACGGGTATACTTCCAGGTTTTCGAAAACTGCTCCGCATCAGGGATACACCCTACGGCCTGGCGAAATTATCGCATCTGGAACTTTTTTGTTTTCACGAAACCTATTTAAATCTTAGTCAAATTTAATCGCCAGTGAAAAAAAAACAAAATGGCTGAAAAACAATATGGCCGCCATACAAAATTTTGTTTTTCCAGAAAATGTGTCAGAGCTAAAATTGATGTATAGGGGTGTGATCGGAACGTCATCTTGGAAAACTGCTCCGCATCAGGGAGACACCCTACGGCCTGGCAAAACTATTGCACCTAGAACTTTTTTGATTTCACGAGACCTATTTTAGTCTTGGTCAAATTCTATCGCGGTAAAAAAATGGCGGGAAAACAAGACACGCGAGCAGCTTGCTGCGAGCGAACCACGCGACATCTAGTTATATTATATATAGCTACAAACCCATGTACCTATTGACTGACTGACTGACTGACTCACTGACAGGGTTGTTCTCCCAGAAGGAGCGTCGGGGGGTAAAAATGGTGTATGGGGGGTGTGATCAAGATCTTCCGATGAGTATGGGAAAACTTCCAGATCTTGGAAAACTGCTCCGCATCAGGGAGACACCCTACGGCCTGGCGCAACTATCGCACCTGGAACGATTCTTTTTTCACGATACCTATTTAAATCTTAGTCAAATCCAATCCCCGGTGAAAAAAAAACAAAATGGCGGAAAAACAAGATGGCCGCCATACAAAATTTCGTTTTTCCAGAAAATGTCTCGGAGGTAAAAATGATGTATGGGAGGTGTGATCGGAACGTCAAGCTTAATATGAAACAACTGCTTGATCTTGAAAAACTGCTCCGCATCAGGGAGACACCCTACGGCCTGGCCAAACTATCGCACCTAGAACATTATTTTTTCCACCAGGCCTATTATAATCTTGGTCAAATTTAATTGCAGTTGAAAAAAAATCAAAATGGCGGAAATTCAAGATGGCCGCCATACAAATTTTTCTTTTTTCCTGAAAATGCCTCGGACGTGAAAATGATGTATAGGAATGTGATCGGATCGTCATTTTGAGTATTTCAATACTGCTCCATCTTGAAAAACTGCTCCGCATCAGGGAGACACTCTACGGCCTGGAAAAACTATCACACCTGGAACTATTCTTTTTCCACTGGACCTATCTAAATCTTGGTCAAATTTTATTGCCGATGAAAAAAAAACAAAATGGTGGAAAAACAAGATGGCCGCTATACAAAATTTTGTTTTTCCAGAAAATGTCTCGGGGGTAAAAATTATGTATAGGGATGTGATCGGATCGTCATGTTGAGTATTTCAATACTGCTCGATCTTAAAAAACTGCTCCGCATCAGGGAGACACCCAACGGCCTGGCAAAACTATAATACCTGGAGCAATATTTTTTTCACGAAACCTATTTAAATCTTGGTCAAATTTTATCGCCGGTGAAAAAAAAAACAAAATGGCGGAAAAACAAGATGGCCGCCATACAAAATTTTCGTTTATCCCGAAAATGCCTCGTGGGTAAAAATTATGAATAGGGATGTGATCGGATTATCATGTTGAGTATTTCAATACTGCTCGATCTTGAAAAACTGCTCCGCATCAGGGAGACACCCTACGGCCTGGCAAAACTATAGCACCTAGAACTTTTTTGATTTCACGAAAACAAGATGGCCGCCATACAAAGCTTCGAACTAATACAGGACACGCGAGCAGCTTGCTGCGAGCGAACCACGCGACATCTAGTTATATTATATATAGCTACAAACCCACTGACTGACTCACTGACTCACTGACAGGGTTGTTCTCCCAGAAGGAGCGTCGGGGGGTAAAAATAATGTATGAGAAAAGTGATCGGGACCTCCCGGTGAGTATGGGAAAACTTCCAGATCTTGGAAAACTGCTCCGCATCAGGGAGACACCCTACGGCCTGGCAAAACTATCGCACCTGGATCGATTCTTTTTTCACAAAACCTATTTAATTCTTAGTCAAATCCTATGGCCGGTGAAAAAAAATCAAAATGGCGGAAAAACAAGATGGCCGCCATACAAAATTTTGTTTTTCCAGAAAATGTCTCGTTGGTAAAAACTATGTATGGGGGTGTAATGAGAACGTGTTGTTGAGTATGGAAAAACTGTTCGATCTTGAAAACCTGCTCCGCATCAGGGAGACACCCTACGGCCTGGCAAAACTATCACATCTGGATCAATTTTTTTTTCGGGTATAATATTTAAATCTTGGTCAAATTTTATCGCCGTTGAAAAAAAATCAAAATGGCGGAAAAACAAGATGGCCGCCATACAAAATTTTGGTTTTTCCCGAAAATGCCTCGGGGGTAAAAATGATGTATGGGAGATGTGATCAAGATCTTCCGGTGAGTATAGGAAAACTTCCAGATCTTGGAAAACTGCTCCGCATCAAGGAGACACCCTACAGTCTGGCACAACTATTATACCTGGAGCAATTTTGAGTATGTAAATACTTCTTGATCTTCAGAAACTGCTCCGCATCAGGGAGACACCCTACGGCCTGGCGCAACTATCGCACCTGGAATGATTCTTTTTTCGCAAAACCTATTAAAATCTTGGTCAAATTCTATCATAGGTGAAAAAAAAACAAAATGGCGGAAAAACAAGATGGCCGCCATACAAAATTTTGTTTTTCTAGAAAATGTCTCGGGGAAAATAACTGTGTATAGCGTTGTAATCGGAATGTCTTGTAGAGTATGGAAATATTTCTCGATCTTTGAAAGCTGCTCCGCATCAGAGAGACACCTTACGGCCTGGTGAAACTATCGCACATGGAACTTTTTAGTTTTTACGATACCTATTTAAATCTTAGTCAACTTTAATTGCCGGTGAAAAAAAATCAAAATGGCGGAAAATCAAGATGGCCGCCATACAAATTTTTCGTTTTTCCTGAAAATGCCTCGGGGGTAAAAATTATGTATGAAGGTTTTGATCGGAACGTCATCTAGAGTACGGGTATACTTCAAGGTTTTCAAAAACTGCTCCGCATCAGGGAGTCACCCTAGGGCCTGGCAAAACTATAAAACCTGAATCAATTTCTTTTTCGGGTAATATATTTAAATCTTGGTCAAATTTAATCGCTGGTGAAAAAAAAATCAAAATGGCGGAAAATCAATATGGCCGCCATACAAATTTTTCGTTTTTTCCTGAAAATGCCTCGGGGGTAAAAATAATGTATAGGAATGTGATCGGAACGTCATGTCAAGTATGAAAATACATCTGGGTTTTCGATAGCTGCTCCGCATCAGGGAGACACCCTACGGCCTGGCAAAACTATCGAACCTGGAACTTTTTTGTTTTCAC